>NW_020884929.1:979862-1129464 GCF_003945725.1 Corapipo altera
CTTTCTCTCTTTTCTTTCTCTCTTTTCTTTCTTTCTTTCATCTGGGTCTCAGCAAATATTTTCCAAAGAACCACAAAAATTGAGGTTTTAATAATAAATGCAGCATTTTGTCACTTCCAGGAGTCACTTCTCCACATCAGAAACACCCATCTCCAAGAAGCCTTATTGCTGTTGCTATTGTTTCCTTTTCGTTGTTTGCTCCTTGGCACGTTTCCTTAAGGTCTGACATTGATATAGATCAGCATCAAACCCTTCCTTTTAAAAATTAAAAGTAAGAACCAAGGTTTACAGACCCTCCTCACTGTTTATGTACTAGACTAGCTCTCTCTGTATATGTATATATATATATCTCATTACAGAATGAATGCTGGAGAGATTAGATTGGTTTTCAGCTGATTGCATTATACTAATTTCTAACAATGCTGTTGTATTTTGATTTTTGCCTGTCTAATCAGGGAATGAGGTTTTCAGTGAAAATAACTGCTGAGAAGGCTCAGATCTATACATAGAATTTACCAAAGCCTACGAAGTAGAGGGGATTGGAAAATTTTGACAGGCGTTTTCTTTTGGGAAATGCAAATGTTGTCAAAACTGGAACATTTAATGAAAATATTTTCTGTCTGAAATAGCCACTTCAAAATGAAAAAAAAAGATATATAAAGACATTATTTCTATTCAGCTGTTTCAATTCAGTAACTCAAAGGAATTATGGATTTCTTTTTGCTTAGGAATAGTTTTGGAGTTAACTTTTCCCAACATCTCTTGAAATGAGACTACAATTCCATAGGGTTCAAACAAGCCGTTTCTACCAGTGCATCCCATTTACTATAGTGTTGGTTTAGAGTAAATTTTGGATTGACTCTAGAATCAGGAACAGTTGACATATGAGAGAAATGTCCCAGTGGATTCAGGTGTTAATGCATTGAAAGGGACTGACCTTAACTGTGAGCTCCACTGTCAGAACTAAGGATGTAGATGATTTAAAGTTGCTGATCTTGCAAATGTCCCGGGTCAAAAATTACATGATTAAGAGATTTTGCTCATTGGATGTAGTCTGCCATCATTCCCACCTTGCAGCTCCCTGGTATCTCCCCCTCAAAGAAAAAGTCTTTTTGCTAAAACTGCACTTTCTCTTCCAGAAAAACAGTTTTGGCCACAGCACCATCATTAACTCCTAACTTAGAGTGTTACTAAGGCTGACAAAATCCTGGCAGTCCCTAAACTCTACTGAAAGGGTGGTGCTTTAGCTGTAATTAAAAGCTTGACTGTTCTTACTTATAATTTCCAGACTCTTTGTAAGACATTTCTTCTTCAATACAGTAGTTTTTTTACTGCAACACAACTTTGTTAGCCACAGGTGCTGTGGGGATTTCTTTTGGGGCTAAGCACGGTATCTACACAGAATGACAATGAAAATATCATGTAAGATATTTTCCACGTAATTCCAAGGAGCTGAGAGTGTCTCAATAGTGAGAGGCAGTGATGCAAAGCACTTTGGATCTAAATAGACAGGGGCTGAAGGGGGAGAGGATTAACTGATTTGCACAGACTCACATAACATGTTGGTGACAGGGCCAGTGCTTGTGACCCAGTTCTTTCAGGTTTGGAGCCAGAGCCCCTCATTGCCAGATCACCACGATCACCAAAGTGAGCACAAGTGAGTTGTTTGGACAACTGGGTTTTGACTGATGTCACAGCTCTGCTCTATCAGGCTTCACAATCATCAAGTCACTGCAACAAGTCACCAGCTCTGCAATTCCACACTGCTCCTAACTCCATCAGAAAGGAGCAGGAGATGCTGCTGCTGGAAGTGACAGCAGATTTTACTGAGGGGAACATCAAAGGGCCAACTTTTTGTTGCCAATGCAAATACACAAAGAAAATGCAAAAGTGGATAATAATGGATAATGAACAGTGAGCCCACTTATTTTGTGTTACGTGGTATTTCAGTACAAAAAAGCCTTTGGGAATCATTTTAATGTAACTTTTCAGTTCAGTTTTGTGCCCTGTTGATTACAGTTAGTCCGGATAGACAAACACTATCACAATTCATAAATTTATCATTGTACATCTGATCCCAGCATTGATAAAATTTGACATTCTATTCTAAGCGTAGTTCTACTGCAGCTGCTGGAATTTTGGGGGGATGCTAGGGGGTGCAGATAGAGAGTATGCTCTTAAAACACCCTTGGTTGAACAACTCCAACTTTCAACAGCCTTTCATTTAAGTGTGGCTTGCATCAAATTTGGGTTCTGGCCCTTTTGCAGTCACCAGGACGGCATTAGAATAAAACCTTTATGCACAGCTGGCAGACTGAAAGTCTGTTTTCACTTGTGACCTCTCCAATTTTATATGAAATTTCACATCATGTTATGGAGCATCTTATCATGAGGGTATCTGAATACCTCTGTGAATGCAGTTTTTGTTATTTATTCCTCAGCATGACAGTTATTTATATTACAGTGATAAAAGACTAAACTTGGTTCCCTGACAGGAGAGGGCATCTTGATTGATGGATTTTGCAGCATAAGTCAATCAGTCAGTTTGTTTTCGAAATTTTATTTTTTTCTTGCAGGAGAGAACAAATTTAAACAAAGAAATGGACTATATGAAAAGGTGATATGGACTATCAATTTAAAATGGAATTAATTTTTAATTGAAGCGAAATATGCAAATTCTAGTGAAGCATAATTTTTTTTTCAGACTTGTTTTGGGACTTTTTTGTCTCTGAACGCATTTGAGATGGAAGAAATTAAAATTGGCAGCTATAATTATCTGGAAAACCAGAAGCATCTTTGAATTTAGATTTGTGTTTTCTTCCTGAATATGTCTTTAATGGTTTTCTGAACTTGCTTTTGATGGCAGTATCCTTTTTTCTACTATTGTAACCAAAATATCATTTACTAAAACATTTGACTTACTACCAAAAACATTCTTTTTAATGATAGAAAGGAAGAAAAATAGCCCATAAATATTATTAGTCTTTTCCATGATAATTGAGGACAGTTAGTATAAAAATTTAGCACAGATGATGACTGGAAATAGAATTACCACCCAGGTGGATGAATGCCAAATTTTCCAATGCTGGTATTCAGAAACACTGAAAGCAACAAACTCTATTTGCTTAAGACTTATTTCAACACAAACAGGAATAAATTTGAGGGAAATCCCAAGTGAAATCAGTTTGAATAAAAAGATGAAGCTAAAAAAAAATGCTGGTACAGGTCAGACTTTGTTTAAGAGGAATATGTTATATGAACAGGAAGCCCAGTAGCTGTGGAAAGTGGAAAAAGTCGAAAGGAAAATAAAGTATCATACTGGAGAAAAAACAACACCCATAGAAATGGGGAAAATAAAGAAAAAACAGTATAAATTAGATGTATTGGTACTCAGAACACTGATAAGGTTAAAAACTCAAGGGAAAACCTCAGCAGGGAGTGTGTCATCTTGGGTGACATTATTCCTGTAGCTGTTTATAACTAATAGTAGCATATTCATGTATTACTGTAGGTAATAGTAGCAGTAAATATTGTAGGGGTTCTCTGCTGCTGCTGCTACTTGAAATGGAATTACTGGTTCTACATCTGCTTTTCTATAAGCATCTGTTTGACTCTTTTTTTTCAGAAAACTTTATAAATTGGATTAATTGCTCAGAATCTTTAATAGAGCTGTCATATTTTAGGTTTATACCCTAAATAATAAGGCTCCATGGTTATCTAAGTAATATTTAAAAAATAATGTGGTCTAGTCAGACCTCATTTTTACCAGGTTTTTTGGGGAAAAAATGGAAATATCTTCCTATTTGCTGCCTTCTGTCTCTAAATCACTCTCTAAGCTTGAAATTATTAACGTGTATTTGCTGACACTGAACTAGGTTCTATGAATTGTAAATGATCAACATATTTCAGGATTGGGCTCTCATTCCGTAACAACCTTTAGTTTATTTCTATTCTTTCCTTAAATACTTAGAAACTTTCGTGCAGAAATCTACGATATAAAACAGTTCCATGGATCTTCTATATTCCGTTTGAGTTAAAGCTCCTGGTTTCCAGTAATTTAAATTAATTTTTTTTTCCTTAAACGCTTTACTTTTCATCTTAAACTTATTTAAACCATTATTCATGAGACAGCTTTAGGATGACCACAACATAGTTTTAGATGAACAGATTTTGATTCCCATAGTCGGAGCCACACAGCCTTTTAGGTAGTATCTTAGAAAAAGTAGGGATCACACTTTGTTTGTATTTACTAAAATGCAAGGAAAAAATGAAACATGATCATTGCCTTTCTTATAGCAGGTTGTTGGTTGGAGAATATTCTTGGGGTACATGCAGAGAAATAAATAAAATCCAGGCCTGGAAGAGCAGGGAATAGCAGAGCCTAAATACAGGAGGGGGATGATGAGGTTCTCTCTCTGCTTCCCAGGCTTTGCTTGGACATTCCATTGAAGCGCTAGTCAAAGCTCTGGCAGAATTCCAATGCTGGAAACAGCCACCAAAATACTTTTAGAGCCCTGAACATCAGCTGAATTTTATTAGGATGTCTTTGAAGATGTGACTTGTAGATAGCTTCGCGTTAAAAGCGGATCTCTTTGCATTTGATCATTCTGGGAACAATGAGCGTTCCCACCAGGCTGTCTGCGGCAGAGCAGGTCAGATGTGTGCTGTCCCCTGGCTTTGGCCGTGTGATCTCTGGCGAGATACATTTGGTAGGTGCGAGATAAGGATCCTGGCCGCTTGTTGAGCGCTGACAAATTGCCGCGCACGCTGCTCCCGAGCATCGCTCCGTGGGGTTTGAGCTGAGTCTTGCTGCCACCTTCTGGCGTTCGCTCCTTGGTCGCAACGTTCTGTCACAGGGTGCGCGGGTGACCGTGTCTTCAGGAGCTCCTGCTTTCCAGCGGTGACACAGGTCAGCGTCGAAGGGGGGGATAAAGTCGTGAGTCGCGGTAAACGACTGCCAAAACTGTACTTGTATTAACCCAAAGGCCTTTCTTACCTCTTAGGGAGGAAAGAGCTCTCTTTGAGCTGCAGCCAAAACCAAATGGATATGTAATAAAATTATAGCAGGTATTAGTATTGACTGGAATTTTCCATTGCCCTGTTATATCTTTTACATATCTTGCATGTAAGTAGAGAACAAAAAAGAATCCTTTTATTTCAGCAACTTGTCTGGTTTAATTTATAACCATTATTATAACAACCCTGTCTTGTGCTTCAGCTTATTAAAACAGCCAGGTTGTTCTTGAGTGGTTTTGGGGGCTATCTTTTGTGGGTTTATCTTTTTTTTTACCTTTTTTTTTTTTTTAATAGTTTGTTGTTCACAGGCAACAGGTATTCTGTGAGTTAATCCATGTCCTTGATCCCAAATGGTGAATGAAAACTTGGCTTGCCCAGGTTAGACTGCAGGTGCTCCAAGCTCTCTGCTGGAAAAGCAGAGCATCATCCCCAGTTCCTTCCCAGAGAACAGATGGTGCATCACCTTGCCTTGTTTACCCTCTCCATCACTTTCTGAATCACCAGGTTGCAGTTTCTGGACCTACTTTAGCTGTACAGAGGATCTTGTACTCCCTCCAGAAGGTTCAACACACGTTTTGAGGCAAAGGGAGACAGCAGGAGGGATCAGAGGCTGATGTAACTGCAGAAACTGTCACTGAAAACTGCATTAATTTATACCCACAGAAAATATTGCCTAGTGCTAGTCCAGACTTTAAGGCAGGCTTTGATTTCCTGCTGGTATCAGGGTGAACTTCTTCAGAGGCAAGAAATGGGATAAAAGTATTCATTATTCTCACTGGTGTCAGGTCAGAGGATCAGGGTGGAGGGATCTCTGAAGGCATCAATTCTTACCAGTAGGGCTTTAAATATGAGCTTAAACCAACATCTCTGCAGCAAACTTTATGTGGAAAAAAAGGAATGTGGTATAAATTTAAGATGTAAATCTGTCATCCTACCTTACCCCTCTATAGCTTATGAATTGCTAATTTGTCAGTGGTTGGTTCAAGCTGAAAAGCATAAATGTATGTTTTGGTGGTCAGGTAGTTTAGTAACTGATTTTGAATTTCTCATCACAAAGCGTAAATGAAATGCTACAGTATTATCATGATGGATAAATCCAGTGCTGGGTCAAAGACTGGTCTGACAGGGTGCATGAAATGAGTAAGTAGCATCTGTTCCCTTGGATGGGGAAGGGGAAGACTGTGAAGAGATGGAGACTCTGCACTTTGGTTTTAGCATTCTCTGGGAGAAGGACAGGGTGGATTGATGTATCAAAACAGTATGCAAAGCATATGTATTTATCCTAGTATTACGTAAGTTGCACTATTTCATTGCAGAGAAGTAAATCACTTTACTTATCCAGCTTTCTCCAGGAGTTAGAGCACTGTCTGATCTGAAAAAAACACAATCATTTGTGTAAAGGAGACACAACCACGCAGCATCTGTGTGTTGTCCTGCAGCAAATCATTATAATTAAAGAAATTTCTTATCCCTTTGAAGTTAAGGCCATATCAAAATACTTATAAATTAGGTTTCTGTAATTTTAACTTTGAATACACTAGGGAGAACCTCTGCATTTTGGGCCAGCATCTGGTTTAATTCAGGGCTAGCACCTGTTGATTTACTGCTGCTGTGGTTAAATTAATCCTGTTGACTGTACAGAAAGAGTTGTAGCTGTGGTGTGTAGAAGTGAGCCTTCCCCAGGCTCTGCTTGGGGCTACATATGGGAATACTGTCACTTCTGACATGCCAGAGGCACATTTTGCTTGGTATTCCTGAGACATTCAGCAGCGACATGTCTAACTTGATTTTAAAAGTGCATTTCTGACGTGGAAGCAAATGGTTTCCCTGCTTTTCCTCAGGACACTTGGGAGGTAATTCCAAATTTCTTTGGCTCCTGCTTCCCTAAATATTAAGGTTCTGATGCTTTGCAGAGGAGCGTGGTCTCCTCTTGAGTAGTCAGAAAGTCCCTGTGTGCTTTATACTGCAGAGCACTTGCAGCGTGGGTTGGATTTCTTTGGAGAGATCTTGTCTGACTGAAGAAGCAAACGTTCTGATGTCATGTCTCATTCTTTCTTTGCCATTGTCCTTTGGCACCCATGATGTGACAAATATGAAAACTAAGGTTTATCTTGTTTCCACATCATGATTTCACAATTAATCTTTATATTTCATCTCTGTTTATATGGCTCCAATGAAACAGGATCTTTCCCTGCATTGTCTCAATGATTAATGCTTGTTGTTGAAAAAAACAGACGTAACTTAATGTTAAAAGTGCAAATAATTTCCAGCCTGCAATTACAGTGAATTAGTTTGACCATTAATATCTTCCAAATTGAATTACCCCGTGTATGAGGTCACTGGTAGTTGCTACAACTCATACCTGTCCATATGTGTCTGTCTGTTATTTTAACCTACTCATTGTTGAGTCCAAAGACATAATTGATGTCACAAAATGAGGTCTGTTACGCTTTAGTAGTTATTATTAATTACTGGGATTATTGGACACCTGACTGCTCCATCCCTGTGTGTGCAGCTGCTCAGGAAATATCCTCTAAGGCTGGGATATTAGTTCCAGAGTAGTTCAGACCTAGGGTTTTGCTGTTCCCTTCATGGTAATGTTTTCTTTCCTAAGATCCTTTTGGTCATTCCTTTGAATACACCTCAAAATCTTGTGATATGGTGCAAGCAAACACAAAGCTGTAGCAGATAAGTAAATTCCCTTGATTCACTTTATCTCCAGTTTTATTATTGCTTCTAATTATGAGGCGCTTCAGGCAGGAAATTCCATGTATTTGAACTTAATGGCTTGTTTCAACCAGGTAGGCATATTCTACTGAAAGCATTCTGCTCACTAAGTGAAATTTGTTCTTTCAAAGAAATATGCAATTTGTTACAAATGGTGGCATTTCATCCTCTGAAATTTAAGCAGTTTCAGAATGGTGGCAATAATGGTATTATAAGAGTTTAAGGTGTTTTTAGAAAGTAAGGGCTCTGTTTTGGGTGAACAAGGTTTGTCTGATCAACTCTTAAGGGAAACTTGCACCAATGGATAGTTTAAAAAAAAGAAGAAATATAGTCCAATTTAAACAAAGAACTGACTGTTTCAGAGAGATGCTCTTTCTAATTTCTACTGCGAGCCTTTTCTTTTTTACTCTATTGGTTCGAAAGACAAGGACTCCTGACTTTTATCCTTCCTAAAATACCTCAGGGCAACAAACCAGCATAAAATATATCTTCCTGCTTATGTTTGTACTGAGTCTTCAAGTCCATTTTAGTGCTAAAGCAATTATAAATTATTTAATTATCTGATACTAATTAGTGCTGCTCACAGAGAACCCTGTGAATGGCAGTCTGTGGACTGGAACAGTTTATTTACAGATAGTGTGAGGTATTTTTCTTATTGTGTTTCCAAATTTTGTTTGCCTCTTGCAGTGTAACTGAGACATCAATGAAAGGAAGTGAAGGATTGCTTGCAGTGTCTAGAAGGCAGTTGTCTCAGATCCATGTTGTTTTGAGAACTAGGTGTAACTCAGCTTTGAGATACAGGTTTCTAGACTGCAAATTTAAGGAAGAAACAAGAGGAATTACTATTTCACCCCTCATGTCCCTGCTAGGAGTGTATTTACAGTTCGGTTTTTATTTTGAATGGCAATGCATGTCAAGAGAAAACAATTACTTAATTGTTATATTGAGGCATCTCTCACTCAGATTTTAGTGGAAAAATAACCCAGAAATAGGCACAAGTAGAAACTCACATCTGGTTCTCTTGTTTGTAATCTAGGGTTCCTAAAATGTAATTTCTGGCCTCCAAAGTGTTTGTACACAGACTTCAAAGGTGTTTTTTAACTGTCAGCATGGAAAGGAACTGGAAAGGAACATCCCTAGTAGACACGAGGGAGCAAAGGATCAACCAAACGATGATAAAGAGCACCCAAAGCCTGGTGGAATTGAGGATGGAATTGGCAGGACTTGGGATATTCAGCAACCTGTTCCTTTGATCTGTGGATGTTCTCTTAAGAAGCGATGAGAGCCTGAGTATGTGGGTTATCCTTCATGGTTAGGAAAATAGAGCTGAGCCTGACTGAGGAGGCAAAATGTGATTCTAATAGAAGCTCACGCTGCAGTGGGAGACAGGAGATCTATTTCCTTCATGGTTGCATGTCTCCCATAACCCAGGGTGAATCACTTAATGGGATTTATGATCCAGCCAGGAAGCAGATGTTTTCCTTCCCCACTTCGCAGAACGTTACAAAGATGGAAACATCTGATCAGTTTGGGATGGGATGGTGATGTGTTAGGGTGAGAATCTGACTCTGCTGAATCCAAAATACCGGAACCAGAGAAGTTACATCAGTGGTTTCATGTCATGCACATGTCTGCAGGCTATGTGAAGATGAAATATTGAACGAATGGATATTAGGAAATGAGCTGTTTTGTGCTCTAAAATATCATTAGTCTTAAGGAAGATATTCATTAAAGGTACAGATTTCTCCAAACAAGGGCGTGTGGTACGTGAATTCCCTGCACAGGATGAAGCTGTTCTAGGTTTTCTAAACCACCACTCACAAAGTAGGAGCCAGAACTGCTTCCAGGTCTGCTGATGGAATGCAAAAAAATAAATAATCTCGCAGTCCTCCAAGACGGATTCTCTGAGTAGGGGATGTATCTGCTATTGCAACACAACATATGGCTGTACCTGGCACCATTTCCTCCAAGACATCCCATATGCTTGCAGTCTGGAAGCTGTTTGCAAAAAGCTTTACTGACTCATCCCAAATATGTAATCAGACGGGAATAATAATCAAGAAGAGATCGGAATTTATTACAGATTAGTTTCTTATTTCTGTGTACTGAATTTCATCAAATCAAAGTACCATTTCTCTAACAGATGAGAAAGCAGGCATGCTAAGTACCTGGGTGTCACAGCCAGGCAGGTCCCAAAATTAATTTTCTGTCAAATTTTATTTCAGAAATGGTGATGTTTGTTGGAAAGAGCATTAAGCGGATGCAGATATTTTGTGCATGTTGAAAGGCATTTTGCAGACATCATTCAGTTTTTTGAACCTCCCTGACGGATCTTTCTTGATGTTCTCCCTTCTTTAGGAGAAGGGATATAGGAGAAGTGAGTTCTTACTCTAACAGTCAGTGCTAGAATCTGATGATAGTAACCTCGACTTTCTCCCATAATATGGGAAAAGATGTGTCTGTGACAAGTTGAAAGGGGGGAAAGAGTTCTACCTGCTCTCTGGAAAATAATAAAAAAAGGTTAGGAATCTACTGGGCTTTTAGAACCTTTTAGAAGTCCAGAGGTAAGACCTTGACACAAATGCTCTTGTCTTTTCACAGGCACACCAATTTATTTAGATCTCTTGCCATTCCAGTGGAATTGAAGCCAGGATCTGTGGTGGGATTTTGTAAGGGAATGCTCTTGGGAACTCTGTATTGTGAGGATGAATAGACCTAATAGATCAGCTGCAGGCAACCTATAGGGTTTTATTGTGTCACCATGAACACACAGTGCACTAAGGTGATATGTGATGGAGATAATTATGAAAGAAAGGATTTGGAAGTACTCAGTCTTGAGTATTTTATTATGGCTTAAAAACCACCATCATTTATAAAGCAAGCTCGCTTCTGTAACTTTCCTTCCTTACCGATAATCTGTGATCCTGGGGAAGAGAAAACCTTTTCCAGTACAAGATGTGACTCTGACAGGATATAAAGTGCTGCTAGAGCGGTGCTTCCCACCAGCAGAGAGCCCTTGGCCACTGGGAGTGGGATTTGGGTTCCTGCAAGGCCCTCTGGGAGGCTCTGGCCCTCAGTCCCATCCCGACAGCACCGCAGAGGTTGGCTCCCACTCACCGTGGCTCACACAGTGCTGGAGCTGAGAGACAGTAACTCAATTCCATCAGCATCCTGGAAGCAGAGGCTTCTTCTCTGCTGTCAAAGTGAGCAAGATTTTTGCTGGGAATGTAGTGTTTTTCAGGTTGCATGTGTGCAGATAGTTAAATCACAGCAAGGACTTTATAGCGAAAGTGCATCTATGTAATGCCGAAGGTTGCAAGAATAAGCAGGAAAGGTTTTCATCGTGTTGCAAACCAAATAAAACTGAGTAGTCAAGGATTTTCACTCTCTTAGATGGGTTGAGTGAAGCACAGACTGAACCCAAGCTGTGCTGGGGTATTTTAAACAGCCATTCCAAAGTGACCGTGTTGAATACCCAGCAGTGTAAAGATTCTAACAAAATGGTGACAGCAGAAAATCAGGAGCACCCAGGAATGAAACATTTCAACTCCTTGGGCACAGGAATGTACATTGCTGGTTTGGCATTAGCTCTTCTCTGAAGCTTTTGATAGAGCTCTCAACCTCTGAAAGCATAGCCTGAAAGGTCTTAGTCTCCAGGCAGGGGGTAGGAGTGTTTCTGCCCACGTGTTTCTCTCCTTTCTCTTGGAAAGGTTTCTGTTTAGAGATTGTATGTACTTTTCATTAGGGACCTGCTTCACTGGGCAATGGGTATGTTTTGGGATTAATATTAGACCCAAGTTTACCAGGCCAAAACCAAAAGGAAATAAAGCAATATATTACAAAATGAAATACATATATTGGTATAAGTGAGTCAAGATTAGAAAATTTTACAGAGCTATTCACTGTCACCCCCAGCACCAGCTGAAGTGGGAAAATAAAGACAGATGGTGTTTCCTTTGACCCAAATTCTGTTGAACCATAAACAGACTTTGGTTAAATTATAAACAAGGGAGCACAAGCAAATAAGTTTAGTTTATCTTTCTGCATGCCTGAAATGCCATGGGAAAACTCAGTATCCAAAAGAATTGGACATGTGAGCCTGAGCTGATGGCATCAGTGGAAGACATATATTCACAGCAGTTTTGGGCCTGAAGTTTCTAAAGCTGACCTCTGAACATACAGCAAATCCAATGGCTCCCTCTGTCTTAAGGGAAGTGTGCTCTGGGCCCAACTGAGTCATTATTTTCTTACCAGGTCTTAAACTAACTAAATACATAATTTTGTAGTATTTTCTACCCGTTCTGTCATCTTTGAACATCTGGACACTTCCAGGCTCCATTTTCTGTTTAATCAGCCAGTCTCATTTTGTCTAATCTTACATTTTTCTTTAACTAAATGGACTTTTTCTCTCTGTCTGCTGCATCATGAGCATATTTGGCTCATGGTACCAGGTCCTCTAAAAAGCTGTGGTAAGAGTTAGGTGCCTATCTCAACATATGGTTTTATATCCAGTAAAACAAGTGTTCTTTATCATAGTCTGATTTTTTTCAGGGGGCTTCTACCTGCTATTTTTCTTGCAGTGGAATCCAACCATCTGTCTGGTTCTCTTATGTGTAAGAAGTCCTGGGTAATGAAGTGTGAAGTGCTCATAAAGGCACTTTCAGCTGAAGAAGCAAATTATGTGGTTCAGAAGGAGTTATTAGAAACGTGGAAATATGTGACTGGGAATGATATGGATGCGTTTGAATAAAAATCTTCTCTTTTGAATAATAACTTCCTCTGTGGAAGACAGCAAGTAGTCACAGCTGTCCTCATGGTGTTCTTGCACTGAAGTTCTCTGGGAGATGAAGAAAATTATGTATCTGCGTGACATGATTAGAATTGTGTTCACAAAACATGGCATCTGACCTTACAGAAAATGAAAATCAATGCAAAACAAGCCCTGATCAGATTTTTTTTTTGCCAACGTTGCACTTTTTAAACTAAAACGGATGTGCAAGGTGAAGCACAGTGTGTAAGCTACAGGCTTATGGTTTTGCTCTGAGAGACTGAATAAACAAAGAATTTGCAATTCATGTTATCTTGCAAAGTCACATTTTACCACCCCTCATGTAAATAGATTGTGTGTATTTTATTATTGCTTGGAAGAGAGTTTTGGCAAGTTCAATGTCTAGAAGACAGGTTTAGATCCACATTTGGAAAAGTTCATGGTCGAGGCAGTAAATTTTTGTTCTATTCCAAGGAAAAGAAGAGTTCGCTCTTTCCTGTTTACATACACAGGTGCTGCTCTGCCTTTTGGAAGCAGAACATGAACGACTTGTTACTGAACAACATTTAGTTCGCTTGTTTTCCTGTCCAAACCGGTAAATAATTTATCTGCAAATATTTGTTCAGTTTGTTTTCAAGAACACGGTTTGTTCCAAAAAGGATATAAGTGATGAACATATTAAAAATTCAGAACTTATCAGAAAGTTTGTCTCTGCTATCTCAGACCTGCATAATGCTCCTAAACAGATAAGTCTTTTGCTAATTAAGTCCATAGATAACTAAGTATTTGCCTCTGGGGAATGATCAGGACCACTCTGATTTTAAGGAACTTCTTCAGCTACTTTTGCTGAGATCCTAAACTAGATCTGTGAGGTCCTCCTGTGGCACATCCCTACCATACAGGTATCACCCTGAGCATGTAAGGTGTGCTCAGAGAGCCAGCAGGAAAGGGGCAATGAAGAAATGACACTGAAATTGTAATAGCATCAGCTGAAGGGTGAGGAAATATTGGAGCTGACTGGTTCACCCAGTCACTGTCTGCAGCCAGGATGGTTTCCTACACCATGAAGTGTAATTTCATGTTTGACAAATGTGCAGCCTTTTTGAATTCACAGAACATTTACAATTAGGACAGCGCTTAGAGCCTGGTGCATTTAACTCCTCTGAACAGCTTCACGTGCCTGTGAAGATGTGTGAGAGCAAAAACACAGGGAAATGAAATACAGGTATTGGGTGGAAAGAGTGAAGTTTCTCAACATGTTCCTTTCAGCTTTTCAGGATGCTAGTGGTGAATGATGTAGCTTCACTCCTTCATCCGGAAATGAGCGAGAAAATGTGTAAAACCACCCATTCCCGGAGTGTAATTGATATTTTGTACCCATGTCCTGCAGGATAAGACTTATCTTTCCAGGAGTACTAATCGTTGCCAATCAGTAACACTAATCAGTAATGACTTTCCATAAGTCTCACCAAGAGCAATCATCCCACTCCAGCTTGGGACCTGCTAGAAAAAAATTGCCTAGGCTATCTAATCTCTGTGCTAGACAGAGCTGAAAATGCTGGCTCAAATTAGTTTGTGATAGAAGCAGATATCTCCATTTTGACATGCCTGAGCTTGAAAAGATCTCCTTTAGGAGAAAATTGGGGAAAAGCTTAGGGATGTCTTAATCCCAAATTTGAGATTTCATTTTAAAGTTTATAAGGATGATTTCTATATTTATATTTCATTTTATCTAAAGCTGCAGGAACTCTATCACTGGGGAGCTGAGCTTTACCCTCCTCTCTCCCTATTCTTCTGCTAAGCAGTATCTCAAACCTGACCAAAAATAGAAAGTCCAGGCTGGGCAATTCTCATTTATCTGCTGTGCTGGTTTTTGTGTTGGATGAGGACCCTGGATGGAAAGGACTCCATCAACTCCTCTGCCCTGTATTGCTCTGTGCCACTCTGGTTCTTCCAGCAGTATGAGCTCATATGCTTTCTCCAGACAATTTGTAAGGGATTGAAGGGACAAAACTGTCACATTTTCCTCTGCAAAAACTCTTTTATGCAGGTTTTCCTGATATTGGGATTACTTTTTTCTTTAACCTGCAGTCATGCCATTGCTGTGGTGTGCAGCCCTTGTTTCCCTTGGCACTTTGTCTTCTTTTTCTGTGCTTCAAATCCACCTGAAGAGCATTATTATTCTCACTCTTTATTGCCTTTATTAAGCCTCTCTCTCTGTCATTAGCTGCAGTGTGGTATTTGGTTTTTATCTTGTTTGAATCTTTCCAAGCCAGGCTGATATCTTTCTAGAATTGTGATGTTGAGAAGAGTATGTGGGGGGGGGGGGGGGGGGGGGGGGGGGGGGGGGGGGGGGAATCTAGGGATCAGTAGCTCTGATATGAAATAAAGGCCCCCTGCATACCCCCCAGCATTTAAAACCCATATGACATTGCGGCTGTATTTTTTCTTCTTAAAAGTGCTTTTAAAACACCTCCTTTAAACACAGGCATGGTTGGGTTCCCATATAATGTCTGACTATATGACTTCTCAAAGATGTTCCTGGAATTAAATTATCTCCAGCTAGTGCAGGTTGACTAGAGCTGTGCTTACAACATCCATTTTATAGTTCCTATATAAAATCTCTTGCTGCTCCTTGGCTTCTCTCTGTAAGGACCAAACTGTAAGGACCAGGCTGCCAAATGCTGCATTGGTACCTGATCTCTCCTTTCTAGAACTGATTCTCTTCTTTTCCCTGAGTTGTTTGAAGGAGGTATTTATTCCCTATAAACAAATCTTTAGGATTTTGCCTTTCCTGGGATGTTTCGTTTGTTACTCGTTGATGTTAATTTTGTTTTGCAACTCTATCACCCTCATTGTTACATCGAGGCAATCTCTGAATATTCCTTTGTATTTTTAGCGTAGGATTTTTAAATCCCTTCCTCTTGAGAGAGGGTTTAGTCTGTATTGTTTTAACTAGAGCAGTGAGGAAAAGTTAGTCCTGTGGCTTAGGTATCCAAGTGGTCTTTTCTGTAGGTGTTTTTTTTAAGGTATCATCTACATGACTGATCACTTGTTCTCTTCTTGGCCTGTGATTTCCACACAAGCTTTGCCTTGAGGCCCATAGTTAAGCAGTCAGGTAATTTGTCCCACCACGGACCATTGGCAAGGCTAATATGTCATCTTTCTAATAGCTAACCACATTTTGGAGATTTAGTTAAAATAAATTGTGTTATACCAGCTGAAACAACACTAGTTGTTCCACCCAGATAATTAAAACAGTTAATATAGGAAAGAGGAAATAGGACATTATTCCTTGCCTGCTCCTCTTTAAGTTTTCTACCAAAATAAGCTTCAGCTAATGTCGCCTATATAATACAGCACATCTGTTTCATTTCTTTTTTCTAAATCAAAGCTATTTACTGGGCTTAAATGTCAGCAGTTTCTAGTCTCAGAAAAATAATGTTTCCCTGTAAACTAAGGTAATGGACATTTTCTGTTTGCTGCCATTGTGATAGCAACAGAGATTCATGTCACACCAAGAAAGAAACCCTAAACATGAGCAATTAACGACGGATTTCAGGTCCTTGCTCTGGGAGCAGCGTTAAAAGTATAAATGAGCAATGGCAAAAGGGAAACCTAATCTAATATACCGAGTGGATTAGTGCCTCAGGCCCATGGTGCATTTCCAGAGCAATACAATCATGGGGTTTGTGACCCTACACTTCATAACAAGATTAGAAAACACTATTTGTTACTGTCCAGAAATTGAGAAAGACTGGCAAGATGGGTGTGCAGTTAACCTCGTATGTTTAAGGACCTGGCCTAAGGAAAATATTGCATTTTTGGCAGAAGAATATCGAAGAACTGAATTTGATTTGTATGTAGTTTGTTTATTGGGAAGCTATAGTTAGTGGGAAAGAATTGCTGTTAACACAGGTAGTGATAAAGCAGCGGTGTTGCAAGAGTTTGTCTTCTGAAGCTGTAACAGAGGAAGTCTGTAGAAAGAGATAAAATCTGAGATTAGGTAAACAGACAAGACTGGAGACAAGCTTTGGTATTCAGGGCCTTCCATCCGGTTTCACAGTGAGCAACTAAACCAACTGAAAGTAGATAGTGTATTTTAAATTATTTATGGTAAACAGCCCACCTGAAAGATAAGAGTCTCTGGACTCCATGGGTCTCAGTTAGCAAATAGCTCTGAGTTCAGCAGAAGGGAGACAGGGTGGGGTGCAGACATCTGAGTAAATACAGGTGTGTGGTTTTCAAGGGCCAGCAATTGGGAAAAAAGATTGCGTGTTTTGTCGAGGATAAGATGTGAAAATGGCTGATGGTCAACCATTATATAACCTAACAATGCCTTTTAAAGCTATGCAGTATTTTCTTTTTATAGTTTTCTCCCTCCTGGCAGGTGAAAAGGGAATTATCTAAATTTATTTCATGTCTCCCAGCAGCTTCCTTATCTGTCCTACGGACTGGCTTTTGAATTCCACTAAATCTCTTAAACTCTGCGATCTTTTCCCTCTGATGAAATCTGTTTTGCTGGCTGTTTAGGGAAATGGTTTTAGCTGCTGTCATCCCATAACTCCTGACTTCAGATGTTCTCTGCTTTTCTGCTTCCTGAGCGCGGTAGCTGTCCTACAGCTGACATCAAAGAGCTAATACAGAGAGTGAGAGGCAGTGCTGGAGTCTCCACAAAGCTGGGAAGCACAAAACACCTTCCCTACACCAGGAGGAGGTGACACCTGCCCTCAAAAAAAGGGGGAGGAAAAAGGGGGGGGTTCCCTCCAATAGTTTTCGAGGTTTTTTTTCTCCTCCACCTCCTGCTATGTGTTATTTAAAAGTGGTAAATATTTAAAATAGGCAGGAAAGAACTCAACTCTTCTGCCTCCTCACAGAGCTGAAAATACTGCAACTATGCACAAGTTATCCCAAATAAAGATGGTGTCCTACTGCACTGTTGAGATCCGTGCAGAAACAAGGAGTTCCTAGATGCTGAGGGGCAAAGAATGAAAACACAGACATCAGCCCTGTTAGCTTTATTGCAGGAGAGAGAAATAACATTTTGGGACTAAACACCATCTATGCAGGATTTGTAATTCAATGAGTATTTCTGTTGGTTGTTTCTCTGCTCAGCATAAGAGGACTTTCTTTTAGAGTGTGTGTGTGTGTATGCTGTGCCACATGGTTGCTGCAGCTCAGTCAGGATGTGTTCATGCTGTTTGCAAGAAATACACTCCTCTCCCTCTTTTTGAGAAAGCACAAGGGAACAATCGTATCCAGAAAAAGTCAGGAGCTGGAACTCGGAGAGATTGGTGTGTGCTGTGAAGTGGAGCATCGTGAAATCTGCAAATAATGCTATGAGTAAGAAGTAGAGGAAAAATATGCATGGAAAGAACCATGTATATTATGACAGTTCACACATCATAGTGCTCACAACAGACATTTTTCTTGATAACTGTGAGACATTATGCCCATGGAAAAACAGGCAATTCAGCTCCATGGGAAATATGCTTTAATAAAACTAAACCATCAACATGTCTTATTACACATTTTACTGGGTATGTAGTTTTCACTCTAATTCTGAAATCATGAGATTACTAGATAAACCAGTGTGTTAAAGCATCTTGACTACTGTGCCAGTACACCACTGTAAAATGGTAGAAATAGTGTCAGTTCTTAATAACCAATATGAATATTGAAGTGTTCAAATTGCATGGACTGGGGTTAAGCTAACGTGAATTGACTTAGTGGTGTTGCTTTAGGGGTTCATACATAAATAATTGATTTTTACTTAGGAATAAGCATCCTTTAAAATGAAAAAAAACCAATACAGAGTTCTTAGTTGAACTAGAATAGACAGTTGTGGAAGAATTTATAGCAAAGACAACACAAAACAGACTTTCCACACATCTATCCTTACTTCTCTTGAGAGCTATTGATTGTAGCAGAGAGGGGAATTTTACCCAATAAATTGAAAAGGAAATTAACAGGGTTTATAAACACGAAGCTCCAGATAAAGTTATTGCAATAATGGTTTGCAAAAGCAGGCAGAAGTTGCTGAGGTTAAACAATATATCTTTAAGCTCCTGTCAACACTTCCTGTAAAATAAGTGAGAGAGGAAAGGGTGCTGGTGGTTAAGGCCCTTGCCAGGATGCCCCATTTAGATCCAGGAGGAAGGAGCAGCTGAAATACCTCTCCCTTATCTCAGAGGGTTACTTAAATCATCACACTGTCTGCTCTGTGATGCCATTTCTTGCTTTCATTGCCTTCTTTTCCGCAGAAAGGGCTCCCTGGACACATCAAGAAAACGTTTTCCACTTTTTTATTAAAGATTTCATTGAGACTGGCATATTTCTGTGGAGATGTGCTGTTTTCAGGGAAGCAGGACCTCGTTTATCAGTTGTTAGTCCAGGCCAATTGTGCATATGTTGCCAGATAACAGGGTACTCTCCAAATCTGAAGCTGTGTGTTTGACAATTTCCTTTTTATTTTGAGTGTTCAGAGAGACTCAGAGAAGTTCAACAGAGGGGATTTGGTTGCTCTTTGAGCACTGCTGAACTTTTCAGCGTTTGTACATCAGTCAGGAGGGATTGTACCCTTCAAGTCCCTCTGTGTACATCAAGTTTATAAGCTTAAGATGTTCAGGCAGCTCCTTCTCCCAGGAAATAATGAAGGATGTGAGTAGTAGAAGGATTTTTTCTGGTGATGCTGCGTTTACTTAGGTCTTATTTCACTTCTGGAGGCATCCTTAACCATGGCAAGTGAAGAGAAGTAAACCACTGCTGATTGTCCATTGTACTTTAACTGGAATAACTACATGAGTTGCCTCTTGAAATCATTCATTTTTAATGCACTGCATTTACTACATTGCAATACCTTTAAAATTTGTTTATTCCAACTAAGGGGATGGATTTGCAGGGAACAGAGACCAGAGAGGATACTATGTCTTGATGTCAAATAAGATGTTCCTAATGGATGGGGGGATTCAATAAAATGCTTATAGAAGGTGTATGATGGGTTTTGTTACATGAAGGAACTTTGTTGTCACACTCTCCTTTGGTGTATGTTTTCCTAGTGAAGCACATCAGTGAATTGTCACAGATTTGAACTTCACCATTTTGATTACAAGTGAGTTCTGCTGGATTTGGTTTTTTGCCTTTGTTTTCTTTTCACTTTTTATTTTGAAAGGGAAAGGGTGACACTGAACAATTAAGAAATCAAACAAGGTAGAGTTTTAAGTTACTTTTCCAAAGGAATGGTGAAATAGGAGTAATTTCCCCCCATTGCTCATGTCTGCCATTCCCTCAACAGCCTCTTACAAATGGGGTTTGAGGGCAGAGAAGGCTCTATTTTGTCTCTAGCCAGTGATGCTGTTCTTGTCTGTTCTCTTCTATGTCATGCAAGTCTGAATCCTTTCTTTGTAGTTTGAGTGTATTTCTGTGGTACATCAGAGACAGGCCCAGATTTTTAAGGCAGGTGGATGAAAAGCTGGCTGAAGTAGCCATTAGAAGACATCCTGGTTTTAGGCTCTAACAAGTTTATCTTTGACTGGCACTGAAAGGTTAAAGTGCTTGCCCTGGAAAGATACCAGGTCTAGCTTTCAGATTCACACATTTCTTTAATAAAATACATACCAGTGGCTGAATCTCAGGCTGTATTCCTTTAGTTCTCCTGCTTTTTCTCCCCACCACGCTTTGTCAGAAAATAAACCAAGTCCTTTTGCTGATAATAAACCCCACTAAGATTTGCAATTTGACTTCATATAACACATGCACTCATCTGTTCCTTACAGGTTGGGGAAAGCTTCTCTCACCCACCTCCCCACACCTCCCCAAAATCTGGTAACAACCCACTTATGCTCTATCCATATATAAATTACTGGTGTTTTGTCACAATGGATGTTAACAGCTTGTTAATGAGCTATTAATATTCAGCATCTAAGAATAAAGCAGAAATAAATATGTTGATATAATAGCTAAGTCCTTAAATCTGAATGAACTGAAAAAGGAATGATGTATTTTTTCAGTCTTCCCCCTTGCTTTCTTGGGAGTAAACACATCATTTTGTAAACATGTGTTGATTTACCAGGGGCAATCCAGATGTGTGAATGGTGTCAGGATGAGTGTGAATCATACAGGAAAACTTGCTCTGGGAGCTCAGCGTTGCTCACCACTTAGTTCAGTGACTCAATATGAAACCTCTCTGAACACAGAGGATAGCCAGCCACTGCATCACTGATGAAAATTAAAATGGGAAAGGATTGGACTGAGTCACTTAACAAGTAAATAGATGGTAAATGAACTGTGTAATTTCCCTTGGCTCAAATGTATTGCCTCCAAAAAGATATACTCTCCTCAGCTGCACAGGGTGTGTGGTTCCAGCAGTGGTCGGTGATGCCTGTTCAGAGACAGGGGATGTAGGAAAGGAATAGGGCAGGAATGTAATGATCTAAGGGAGAAGCCAGATCTGACAATACTTGAGATTCTTGATTAATGATTTCTCTGGTATTTAGCTATTGTATTCCCATGTCAATGCTTTCCTAATCAGAAAATCAAAGCGCTAAGTGATGAACACAAATGATGCCTTGAGCACTGCTCTTGGTAACCTTGGAAGTACAGGATCTCAAGAGTTCTTCTTTAGGCTTTGGTAGTTTTAAAAGTATGGGCTTTAAGAGACAGAGTGCCCAAAAAAACATAACTCCTTGGAAATAGAAATTATGTTTGTCAGAGATTTCTGTCCTTAAGGTGCACAGCACCTTATATAAAATTGGTAACACTCATGACTGTTACCAAAAGATTCCAATACTCATCAGAGTTCTGTCACCTCTACAAGTGGCGAGAGACTGGGAAGACCAGAGGAAAAGCCCCAAAATACAGTGCTGGAAGCTTCCTGCTAGGCTAGGTTCAAATATAATCTTCTTTTCCTAAATCTCCCAGTGAAGTGCTGAGAATGGAATTGGCTATCCAGAGAGCATTCACATTCCGAAAACTAATAAGAATGTACGTCCTGCTGTCAAATTGAGATCCTTTCCAAATGCCTGGGGATTGATTGTCCACTGTACCAGCCTGGAATAAAAATGTGGTTTTAAAGGGAAATATATACATAAAAGTAATGCGACAGAGTAGGGAGCTAATAGCATACTGCTGCTTTTTGCCCTCACCTCGGGCATGTGTCTAACATCATCTTCTGCAATCAGCTCTGTTGGAAGGACAGCTAATAATTACAGCAGCTCTCACAAGAAAAAATCCACATTAGTACGGTAGCCACTTCTAATTTATTATTTTTTAAAGACTGAGTGACTTTAACCTTTGTAAAGCAAACGGTACCCCAAAAGGAAATAATTTTAAATTAGAAATTCTCATTCTTGAAATTCTTCTTAAAAGGATAGGCAGCTTCTAAACTGAAGCCTTACAGAATAATCCTGATGCAGTATGGAATCTATATGTGAAAAAGAAAATAACTGCACAGGTCGTGGGTGGAGAATGCATAGCTAGGACTAGGGTGAGTCCTGGTGATCTTTCATGGCTTCATTTCCTTTTGATGTTTATCAATAATTGAAACATTGTAAGTTGGGAAGGCATGGCTTTCTTAGGAGATGCATATTTTGCATTATAACTGGCAAATCCACCCTCACAGGAAACAAATCTCATCCATGTTTGGTTGTATCAAATAAAGCAGCACAAATTCCTGCTAAGAAACAACCTAATCTGACTGGAGCATATGTATTGAAACTATTTGCAAAAGAGCATTGATAATTGTGAGTTCTTTTATTTTGGTTCCGAAGAGGAAACAGGCTGTTTCTTTTCTTCAGACACTTTGCTCTTCTGCAGTCTTTCAGGCTCTCTCCTTCCCCCCTGGGCACAAAGATTAATCTGAACATATATCTGGGGAGAGCTTAGGTTTTTTTGGTTTCACTTAGTTTCTTGGCAACTGCCCTCTCTCTGCTTCCCTTTGTACATCTGATCAAAATAAATAATGCTTTATGGTGGAGAGAGTTCATGAGAAAAAGCTTGTTGAGCCAAAGTGTAATAAGACTTGTCCTGGAAGGGGAAAAAACCTGTGGACCAGCCTCAGAAGCGGGATAGAAGAGATATGACATTTTTCAAGGATCTGACCAATTGTTTTTGTTTAGCTTAATTAAGGGTTTTATTGCAAGGGGCCAAGCCTCGAACTCATTTAATTTGTTAATTATATTTATAAAGATCTGCTCGGAACTGATAAGACATGTCATGCTGTATACTAATTTTCTTTGTATGGCTGTATTAAAAAAATCTACACAATTTTTATTTATTTAAAGCATCTTGCAGTAGGATATGGATTCTTTCACTAAGAGAATAATCACACAAGGTTAGCATTGCCTGTATAAGTTAACTGAGTGGACAAGCTCTATGGGCTCTTAATAAATAAGTATTGCAGTAACGGGAAATTAAAAACTAGTATCAGAAGAGTAATGTGATATTTTTATAGCATTTTGTTTTCTTAAGCTTAGAAACTGTTGTGTTGCACCGGGAGGTGTTCAGTGTCTTCTCAGGGAAGGAAAACACACCATTAGTTTTCTGAGAAGTATGTCACCATGTCCTCTGCAAGAGCATCCTTCACTGCAGGGCAGTGGCTCTGACACACAGGGCAGGGAAGTTGTCTGTCTTGGTGGGAAAGAATACTTAATAATAGCAAAGTTCTAGTCTGGTGAGGCCTAACCTTGGACACAAGGATGAAAGATGGAAATGGAAAACGTGGCATTAATACCACAAGAGGTAATGGCTGGCACAGATTAAAAAAAAAAAAATATATATATATGCACATGCTCACATGCATACACTAATAGTTTTGTGAAAATGTGCAGGCTTTCCCAAAATATGACGGCATTACATTGGCTGCCAATAGCTGTCACCATGCATGGGTTGGCATGCTTTGCCCTTTTGGGGTTATGGTACAACGAGTCAGAGCTGATGAGACATATTTATGGCAGGAAATGCAAGAAATTAATTTCCAGCATTGATTGGTGGAAGCCGTCCAGGTTTATTTCAGTAATGAAAAAGAACCCCCAAACACTGCAGCACTAAAGCTTGCAGTTTACTTCCTGACAAAGCTACCTGCAGCAATCCAAGCTTCTGGAACAACTTCATGGAAAAGTATGTGAACGGTTTTTAAAAGGTCAACCACAAATTGTGATTTCACTAGCTAAGACTCGTGGTCCAGGGGAGAAACATTTACTACACCAAGTTCTCCATGAGAATAGAGCTCTATGTCATCCCTGCAGTAATAAACTGGATGATAGGGAATAAATCCCAGGAATCAGAGACAAGTTTTGCCTCACTCTTTAGAACGGCAGTTCATCGGGTTCTGCAACAAAGAGCCCATCAGGGTGTGAGTTCTGACATGATTCTGGCAACTGAAGCAGTCCTGAACCTCACTGAGTCTTTTTAAGAAGGTATTTTGTCAACTAATATTTTTCTACTACTTTATTACCAGCAAATCAAAAGGAAGTGGGATATTTTGGAAATGCTGAGGAGATTTGATAAGTTGGTTTTTTTGACTTTTCAAGGGATTAGGTATTTGAGGAATGTTTATTGGCAGAGCTTCTTTTTAGAAGCTCATTCTAACAAAAATACACACCTTGTTCTCTCCTTCTCCTTTTCTGTGAATTGACAATGCTGTTGCCTACATTTGCTACCGAGGTGTACAAGCAAAACACCGTTTTGCCAAAAACATATAAGAAACCTTACACTTTAAATGACATTTTTCTCGACACTTGATATGATTTCAGGCACACCGTGTGCCTGAAGCTTTGGTAATTAACTTTGGGTTGTCTAGGTTATGCCTCTCTCTTTAAAACCTAAAAATACCTTGCAATTTGCTGGAGAGGAAAAAGAGTTGCCATCACATCAGCGTTATCAGTAGAGGCAAAGTAGTTGCAAGCTGCGGTATCGTAAAACTTGTCCATTTTTAATCAGATCCCCCGGAGCGCTGAAAGTACTCTCTGAGTCTGGACTAATGAGGAGCAAAAGTGAATATGTCATCTGAGCATTCAGGTGAGAAGGAATAAAGTTTCTTCTGACCCCGATGGCACTGTGTTGTCACTCCCACAGAAGGGAGATATGCTTGGCTCCTCAGCAGAGCGGGGCATAAAATCTTAAGTGGCGTTTATAGAAATAACGACAAAACCTCAACCTGTGCACCTCTTGTTTCAAAGCCAGTGATTGAATACAAAATGCTTCTTTATGAACAAACAGGCGTCCAGGAAACAGAAGATTTGATGGGTATTTTATTTTTGGGCCCTCTTTTATGATTATGTATCTTACAATTATACTGCTGACTGTTTGTATCTGTCAGCAAGATGGCAAAGCAGCACAGGTGTCAGCAGCCTGTGCCATCTGCCAGATTAGATTGTGCACAGTGCTACTTAGAACAATGCTATCATCTTAATATTCCAGATACCTTAATGAGTTTCTCAGACTAATTAAATGTGCAACTTGCAGAGATCATTGGATGCCAGATTGTGGTGGCTTGGAAAAAGCTCCTTGTTGTTCACAAACAGCTTTATGGTGGTAGAGGCATATTTCAGGTTTTAGTACTTGGGTACAAAAACAAGGTGATATTTGATTTTAGATTAAACGAATTAATAAGCATGTGTAAATGCAAATAAATGCAGTAATGCTTTCTGGACTGAGATAACAGATTAGGAAGAACCTGATGGCTGAAAGTGGCAGCACAAGAGAAATGATGAAGTGCCATGATGGTACAATCTCAGCTCCAGCACTTTGGGGATTCAAAAGTGATGAGCTGTGGAAAACAGCTACCTGGCACCCACCCTCCGGTGCAAAGAAACTCTCAAAGAAATACAGCTAAATAGGAAAGCCAATTAAAAAACTTTGTCTTCACTCAGCAGAATTCCAAAATCCTTGTCTCTCAGACTCGAAACTGTGCACAAGACTGTGTCAAACCCTCTGTAGAGACAGAAAAATTTTGTGTCGAATCTTTCTACTTGCACATAAATTAGTGCTGCAGAATTCAGCAGAAGCAACAGTACAGGGAGATAACGTAAGGCTTGGAGAGGATAAGAAAAAATGCAGTTTTAAATTATTAAAGGAAAATGCTTCTCATGAAATATATTTTCCTGAGCCTGGCTTCATATACCTTCACAGTTTACCAGTTTATGCTTAGAAGCAAAACTGGCAGTTGCTGCGTGAAGAGTATCTAGGAACTGGCAAGCTTGAAGAATTCTTATTTGATTTAATGTTTGCAAAGAATAAGAAAAATGGACAAGCTTGTAACTGTGATTGACAAACCAGGCATTTGAGCTGAACATTTTCCTTCTCAAAATTTTGGCTGCTGTTTTATCTTGTCTTCCTCATTTTGCTTCATCAGTCATACAAGAGTAAGGGGAAAGGGAAATAAGGTTGTCTTTTGACAATCAGACTTGTAATGAAATCCAACTGTCACATTATGAACTGCAACAAATCAGAGGAAAACTGAACAGGTTTTATGCTCTGGGTCGCAGGTGCAGATACAGAACTTAAACAGTTCCACAAGAAGTGAGAATCCTGGCTGTAGGATTCAATGTGTTTGAAGGCAATTAATCAAGACAAATGTCAACACGTAATGGATTTCAACTTAGTAGGACTTTTGTCCTCAATGTTTGATTCAGAAGTCCATTTTGGTGTATGATTTGCATTTTGCCTGAATATTTATTCCTAGATTATACACATCTACTGTTTAGTTAGGCAGGTTAAGTTATTACAACAGTAATCAGAACAATCAATTTCCAACAGGAATTTTAGTGTATCTTCCTGACTAAGACATTCAGCCAAGGCTGGTAGAAGTGTGGCACAGCTGGCATTTGCCACTCCGGGTTTTGCTCTTCACCTTTCTATATCTAAGCCTGAGTTTACCTGAAAAGTTTTGGCTTTCAGGTGAAGGAGACATTTCCTTTGCTTGGTTCCTTTGGTCAGAAACGTGACTCATGTTTTTGCTGCTGCTTTTCCAAACACTGATGACGTTTCCTCTGTGTTTAGGGACACATTAGTGGTGCATTACTAATGTGTACCTCCTTTCACTGGCTGGCAAGGGCTTGGTTAACAGCTTGCTATTGATAGAAATGAACTCTTGGGAGAGATCAATTTATTTGTGTCCTCCCTCTGCAGTGAATTGAACTGTTTCGTTTGCAAGGGTGGGGAGAGGGAAAATATAAATATTCAGCTTGTAAAATGAAGCAGGTCCAAAGCATTAGTTCAGTTGTGTGTCTTGTGTGGATCCGCCTTCCTCCGAGCACTGAACACCTGGCAGCAGCTTCATTTGAGTGACTGCTGGTTCTGCTTTCTTTCCTCTTGTAAAAGCACACTTCTCTTCACTCTGGCTACTGAGAGTCAGAAAATGAAACTTAACTTTTGCCCCCAGTCAGCAGAACATGTTTAAGTTCGTTTGTAAAGGCTCTTCCTACACTTGTCAAGTGACACGGCTGTACTGTAACCACTGGTCACTGTGTGATCCCACCTGTCTGGGGGCTCTGAAATACAAAAGGGTGTGTAACACCCATCCCCACTGCAGTAAAACTGGGAAGAGCCTGTTCAGTAGGAAGGTGAGGAGCACTATCTTTCTCACTGGTTCTCTTTCAGTGAACAGGTCATACTTTCTAATTTAACTGCCCTACTGAAATAGAGAAAGGAGATAAGTGAATTATTCCCCGAGCAACTGGAGTCAATAGAACATAATAGATGACCTCGTTACACAAAGAGTAATGTTGACCTTTAGGAAATTTCTTGAGTTCATGGAAATAAAGCTTGGCTTTCTTTGACTGGCAGAAATACGTATTAAACACTAGCTGTTGATTTGTGTTGTTATGCAGAGGGACCATCTTTGCAACCCCTGGCAGACCTTAAAACTTAGCTGTCAAAACTCTTGCTGGGTAGGCAGGAACAAACCTCATAACTCTTAAAAACAAATTTCTAATTCATTTAGAAACTTTCAGATGTCTTGGCTTTTCCTTATGAGGAAAACACAAACAATAAAATTGCCATGTATGGGGAAATTACCAGGACAGGTTTTTTTTCTGGAAGCAGATGGCAGATACCAAGAGCCAGTCTTGCTCTCAGGAAAGCAAACCGGAGAGAATTGCATTTGGGATTACAGAGGAGCTGTTGGCTGATCAGTTTTGTTTGTTTTTAATCAAGTGCCATCACATTACCATTATTAAAAAAAACCAAACCCCTAAGTACACATTGAGGAAAAGTACATTAAAACATTCTAACCTGGGAAAAAAGCCTCAAGTAGTTTAACTGTTGATTCATGTACATGCAGAGAAAGAAAACATCCCCTTTATATGTGTTTGAAACACCTTCGTTAATAGTAAAACCTGGAGAATATCCATAAGAAAGGGTATAGTGAGTATTATGAATCCATCATTCATTGTCCATTAAAATGTTAAATCATACTGTAGCACCTGCAAATGTTTTATATGTATGAAAAGCATTGTCTTTTGCAAGTAGAATAGAGGCTTCTATTTTACTCAGGGGGAGACAGGGTTGAATTTGCAAAGTAAAACCAACCACCTGGAGCTTAGCAGGGAAAGGAAAATTCCGAGAACCATGGAGAGGTCAGGATGTTTTCAGAGTGAAATGGTGATTAAAAAACAGGAGACATTCAACTGAAATTTTTCCAAAGGCATTTGGAGCATGGAACACTGTTGAGTTCATTGCTATCATTCGAATATTTCTGAATCACTCAAATTTCCTTTCAGCTTCATTTGCCTTTTTTTTGGCCTTGTTAGATTTTTGTGGGCGTCTGAACATTTTTTCAAACTTGATAGTGAACAAAACAATATTGATGATACCTTCCCTGAGTACATCCTCCATCATCTCCCAGATCCTAAATCCTAAGCTAATTTAGTAGAAGGAAATCTCTTCTTAGACTGTAATTTGGGCTGGGTATAATACTAATGTTTAAAAACATGGGTAAACTAATGGTTTTTCCCCCTTCATGGTATGGCAGAGCTCAATACACATGATTAAGGTTTCTGCCTGGTTCCTGTGAAGTCATTAGAGTCAGCCTGTGGTTACTTCAAAACCACATTTGTTTTATAAATAAATTCCAATGAATCTCTCCTTTCCCAGCTGGGAATAATGTTTCAAATCAACTCCAGTTCTCATTAGTTTTCCAGCATTTATTTTAGAATTAAGAGAAAAAAACAGTATGTAATGGTCATTGCCTTTAACAATGAGGAAACCAAGCAACCTGCCCACATCTTCTTTAATGTCATCATGGGATCTCTCAGAGAATCCTTAGGAGATGTATCCTTTAAGGAAAACTCACAGAAAGGTTAGACAGCAAACATCAGTGTTTTCCCTGCTATAGTCCATTCATAATTTAGGCCCAGTGCCAACATCTTATTTTTCTTTGCCCCAAATAAATCCTTCCAGGTGTGTAAGAGGGAGCCTCTTCCACAGCCCACAACTGCTTCTCGACCCATTTATTGATTTCCAGAGCTGAAGGAGATGAAAAGTAACATTTCAGAAACAGAATGTTTATATGCAAGGTGGCTTTAATAATTAAGATAATGTTTTCCATGTTGATTTATACTGAAATTTCTTGATTAAATTCCATAGAAATGAGCACTGACTTGTTATTTTACCTTGATAAATCTAATTCTGACATTTTATATCCGATGTCCCTACAAAACCAGTAACTTAGAGAAACTTGTAACTGAAAAACAATTGGCTGTCCTAGCCAAAGTGGCTTATTCTCATTATTTCTTGACAAATCTTTATGTTCTTTCATGTTACCACAAGAAATAGAGAAGAATCACTCTTTTATTACCTTTACTAACTCCTACATTATACAGCTGTACAGCCACATACTATACTCATATTTCAAATAGTCTCTGGTTAATCAATGGTGATATTTATTGCTGTTGTACATATTGGAAGGAGGGAGAGAAAATACCTTTCTCAATACAACACAATATTCTTCTTGATCAGGGTTGACCTAGATCTCTTGCTGGATGAATGTTCAGGGGCATCAATTGGTAAATACGCTCTTAATTATCAACAAATTAGGGTAGGTATAAAATTAACTATTCTGGAAAGCTAGATCCAATTTTTCAAGACAGAATATCCAAGCTGCTGGTTTTTAGTTAACAGGAGGGAGATTTATTTCAGGAAGAAAGAACAGTCCGTAATATTCTTGACTTACTGCTCACCACATTCAAGCCACAGGACTCATTTCATAGCCTGGGGAGGTGGGGAGAGAAAACAGCTATTTTGTAATTACAGTATTTGCCTGTTGCTGAAAACTCTGGGGAATTAGAGTGCTGTAATTCCCTCTGTACATACAGCACAGGGAACTTCAGACCTTCTCAAAATATTTGCTCTTTACTGGGAATTTGCGAAGTTATTTTAATTACAACAAAGCAAACACGGAGTGCAGAGCATCTGACATAATCTGCTTTATGTAGCTTTTGTTGTGGTGTCCCACTACTGTGGAATGACACTCACTGTTCTGGAACAACAACTGTTGAGGTCAGTCATTTAATCTTCAGCTGGTTGTGTGAACTGTTAATGTCTGAATGAGACATCATTACAAGGAAATGTTAATTTCAAACTGAGAGGCAAACTGTTAACACATATTTATGCGAAAGAAATTTTATATATATACTTCTCAGTATAGTTGTAAATGGGTATTTTAATATTTTTGAAATGCTCAGAATTTGTCCAAAGGTATTTTAAACCTGCTTTTATGTCACTGAAAATCTAATTGTGACATACAAGTTTAGATTTTAATGAATCAAAAGGCTTTTATTGTCTTAGCCAAAAAGAATTTGGAATTTTAGCTTTCAGTTAAATTTTAAATTTTACTACTTTTTTTTTTTTTTTCTGCTATTATACATTGGAAGGGAACAGAATAACTACAAAAAATTTACCTCAGCCTTTGCTGTTGGATATTTTCTCTTTTAAACTTTTTTTTTTTGTTTTAAAAAGACCACCACAGCTACCTTGTTTTAAAAAGCAAGATCTCACCCTTGGCAGTTAATCAATAAGCACCAAACGAAAAGTAATAACGCACGACTTGAGGAATATTGTTTTGATTCATAGCCTGGGAGTGAGGCTTGCCAATATGTTCAGATCCATCAATCTTCCTCTCCTGTTTGGAACCTGCATCCAAACCTCCCGATCCGTAAATGCACCGTCCGCACAACGTGGTGCTGTTTGCAGCTGGTGCACAAGGGCAGGGGGGGAGGATGGCGTTTTTCTGGATCTCCTAGGAGTGTAGGAGGGCAAAAAGAGGAAGAAAAGCTGGACTAAAGGTCGGAAATATCTGAGTGAGGCAATTGTTTTCACCGTAAGGAAGTTGCAAGTGCTCTGAATGTGCACCGGTTGATTCAGCCCAGTGCTAAATCTTCCCATGCAGAGGCTGAATGATGAACAACCACCCTAAATCCTGGTCAGAGTGATTCTGCTACACGGGAAAAATGGATGAATCTGGTGTTAGGAAGAGGCATCTCTGATACAGTGTCATTCACTTCTCACGCAGAATAAGGAGACAAACACACAGTTTTGTGAGGGTCCTTTGTCAAAGGACAGGGAGAAGAAGCAACAAAGCTTTTAAATTGTCATTTGGAAATTATAAACTTAGCATGCAAACAAGTTTTGAAGGTCCTATATTGCAAATACCTTTGAGCACCTTTCCCTGGGTAGATGGCAACTGAATTGCTTTTCATGGCCCTGCCCTTTACCTGAGCTTTCTGTGTGTAGTCTCTCACTCTTGCAACTAATCTCACTTGCTAAAATTAATTAGGATGTAAACACACCTAGAAAGCCTGTAAAACTTCATTTATGTCTGCCATATAAACCAGAACATTTGGCAATGTTAATTGAAATGATAAAAAGGTTTGTGAGACACCAAGAACTCTCCAAGTCAGTCCTCCCACCCTCGGTTTAATGACACAGTAAATGCTTGCTTTTCTGTATATGATTATGGTTTTAAACACTCAAGAGTGAGCAAATTCCATTATCTTGTGTCAAGGAACCCTCCAGAGAAGATAAAAAGGCAGTTAATAAACAAGATTACTTTCCAATGGCAATTGCTCCATAATAGAAAATTCACTTTCTAACCTTCTACTTTAGGATGCTAATCAGTTAATCAGCTCAGTCCCATCGGGGTTGCTGGCAGCAGTTTTTCCTCCCATTGGGACAAAAGTAAATGCAAGGTTTCTGCTGAGGTAAAGGAAGAAAGGAAGCAAATAGTAAAACTGCCTTGTTTCATTTGGAAGTGATTGCTTTAGGCAATTATGCACCTGCATGGACACTGTTAACAAGCAGCATAAATAGACTCCAGTATGTCTATTGAGCCTTTTCTTTCCTTTAAAGGAAGTTGAAATACTATATTTGCCTGTGTATACCAAAGCAGGGAATAATATCCTTGTTCAGTGGTTGGCACGATTCCCACACACCTCTGCCTTTGGCTGAGGATTAATCTGGGACATGCTCTGGTGTTGCCTGGCATCAGTCACTCCAGCATCAATATACATTTAGGGCTACTGACAGCATCCAAAGGTCTTACTTTCCCTTCATACAGAACCTTATATTTCACTACTAATTTAGTAATTAATAATAAATGAAATACTGCTGTGGTATTTTCCCCTAATTCCCTATTATACACAGCCAATATTATTTTGTCCTCAGAACATTTGTTTTTTATAGTAAGCAGGAAGCACTCACCTCAGAATGAGTATTAAGGCATATAGCTTTTTTTTTCCCCAAAAAATGTAAGAATGTTCTATTAAGAGTGATTTTTCTGTTGACAATTATTAACTTTAATTTTTATAATGGTTATTGTGATATTTGAGTACTTTGCTGCTTTATAAAAGTGTATATAGAAAGTTCTGGTTTTCCCTCATGATCCCCAGAAATACACACTTTTACCCTGTATTTATCTTCTTTTCTTCTTAGCTGTGTAATATTCTTAGATGCTTTGAAAGCAGACTTGATCTGACATTCAAGCCTAGCTGTAGTTGGAATTAGCACATCCCAGCTTTTTCTTTTACCCCTTTTGCCCAAGATTAAATGTCTTTAGGAAAGGAGATTATTTATGTTAGCCCAGAACAACTTATTTGGAAAAAAACCCCACCATGCTTCCACTGTGCCTGTGAGAGAAGTCTAAGAGAACAGTGATGAGTGGAATTTCATTCAGTATTAGGAACAAAAAACAAGTGCTGGTAGGATAGCTGGAATCATGGGGATCCTGCAAATTGATCATGGAAAAATTATGGCATGAATCAGCTGCCAAAGATTTTAAAGGCAGCATAACTGGGAATTAGTAACTTGATGTAGGACTTGCAGTTTGTCAAAGGAACTTGATGTTTTGACCATCACAGACGTAGCTGGTAACCCGATGGCAATATGTTTAGATGCCTATCAAGTCTTTGACTTTGTATTACCATGAGTTCTTTTTAAGTAGCAAGTTTAAAAAATATCCCATCAGTAATTACAGTGGCGTTTCATCAGCGGTGAATTTTTCTGCAGCTTGGAAGAGATCTATCCAGGTTGTCCTGCCAGAGTTTATTGTATTTGTGACTGACTTGGAAGACACCTGACTGGGTCACACCTTTGTTTCTACTGCTTTTGAGAACTCTTTTCTGAGTTTTAATTCCTAATTTGGATAGCTACTTAGAATGCACTAATACACAAAAGACTGATCTCCAAAAGTGTAGTTGCAAAACATCAGATTTAAAGCAAGCACTTCGGTTTACAAGCTCTTGTATGTTAAGGAACCCAACACAACCCCACAGCCTGTTCTTTTGTGTTTCCATCACATAGATTCCTCTTCTTCCTACAAAACTACTTATCTGGCGTTAGACAAGCTTCTTGTAGTATTTGAATAAAAGCTGACCTGCTGGCACAGAGTTGAGGGAATTTGCAGAAAAAAACCCCATGCCAGACTGAGTGCTAGCAATTATTTGGACCTGCCTGTCATACAGCAGACAGTACAATCCATTCTGACTTTGTCATGCAGAGCATTTGCTGTAGTTTTCTAAGGTTCTTAATAAAAGAGTCACCCTAATCCAGAGGTAGAAACTCCAAATTTGGTGAAGTACAGCACACAACCTTGCTGTACTACTTAAGGCTAAGAACACTCCTGCAAATGCAGGGATCTGGGAACAGCCTAGAGAGATTTTCACTACTGGCTTCCAAGGTATTAAGACAAGTCCAAGCCTAGAGGGCAGATTGTTCTATAATACAGACATCAGCTGATGCCTGGGAGTCCCTGTGTCCATTTTCCTGTTCAACTGGCCCTTTCCATTGGATACTGCAGGATACTTTCCTTACAAGTTCTTGAGGACAACAGCTCTTCTCCCTGTGTTCTCGGGAACACCTGGTCACATCTGTAGTGCACTGGTGGGTAGTGACCTCTCTGGGTAAAGCAGAAGGTGCAGCTCTGTAAAATCATTCACAATGATGTTGCTTTTGCAGGACTAAGAGTACAGAAATCAGTAAAAACCTCTTCTGAGTGAGCAGACGCCTCTTTGTAGTCAACAACAGTGTCGTTATATTTAGAGTGTTCTTTCGAGTTACAACCCACTGTATTGATATATTTTAAACAAATGCTTTCAATTAAGTCAATGCATTTTTCCTTCACCTCCCACTTCCCCTGAAGTCAGACTGATTTGTGTGACACACTGTTACTTTTATTAGCAGATCATAAAACACACACTCACTCCAAGGAAAAGCTGTGCCTCCTTTCCACAGGCACTCGAGTGCCCTATAAACAAAACAGAGACAGGGTCTTGACTGCCATTAAAATTACTCTGCCTGAAGAACGTCAATAAAGCCCCATTCCTACGTAAGGTGGGTGATTAACTACCCCAAAATAAGGAATTCTTATGAAGATCCGTGCTTGTTGGAAACTGTAGCCATGTAAGGATTGTGCTGCAGTTTGCTTTCTATTCCAATTTACATCAGCCTTTGTGAGCTAATTCCCAGATCAGTTAGGCACTCAGGCATAGAGAATAAAATGTAACTACTGTTGTATGTGAGATCCAACCAATTACACAAAAATGTGAACAAAAGCAGCACAAGAACACAAAAGTGTTCAAGCATCCATTATAAACAGTTCCAATTTCCTTTTTAAATGTCAAGTACAAAATCTATATTTCACATGCAAATAACACTGGAGTGTTGTTGCTAATATACTCCTGAAATTGCATTTTCTTAACATGACCTTTCTTGCTAACAATAACTTACATTTTAATTAAATCTGTGACCATTTTCATTTCATGCCAAATATCCCCATGCCGTGTGCTACTGAACTTTCGTGTCAGGAAAGAAAGTTTGAAGGTCACAGACCTAAATTCTTACTTGAGTTAAACTTTTTTAATAATACATGAAAGAAATTACATTTGGGTACTATCCCTACAGGTTTGTACAAACAGGGACTTTGTAATTTTAAAACACTCTTGCTTTCACTAAACTCTGTATGTCAAGATGAGGGTGAAGGATTTGGCAGGGTTTTAAATCCAGTGAAATACTCATTTTGTCTTTACTGCTTGGTACTTACAGGTCTAGTGCTGCTTCACCAACACCTAAGGCTGCTCTTTGTCTCAATAATGAAGAAGCACATTCTGATTTTCTTTCCCAGGGAAAAAATATTGTGAGAGCTCTGCGTTTAAAAGCAGGGGGAGATTGCATTGTGGAGTAAGTGATTACAATCTGGTGGAAAGTGGATTGGGGCTTTTGAGGATATACACCCTTATTCAGATGGAAATACTACATTAATCTGTCAGGAAATTCAGGCTTCTTCATGCATAGATGCTGCCTTTAGTGTTGAATACTGTGACTTAACACATCAGCTTCTTGGAGCTCTAGGAAACCCTGGAATCAAAACTCACTTGGTTTTCTCTGGAGGTTTCTACTGCGCTCCTATTTTTCATTATTTCATTATACATTCTCAATTCTCACCCCAGCCCCGAGCTTAGCAGCACGAAGTTGGTAATTTGGATACCCATGGAGCATAAGGAAAAAAAGATGTAGTTTAGAATTAGGTCTTGGCAGCTCAGCCTCCCTGCTAGAGCTCGCAGCATTCCTTAAAGGCTTTCTAATCCTTCAGGTCAGCTCCTGCCTGTCAGACAGGGAGCTGAGACCTTGCCTTCGGTGGGGACATAGTCCTGGGATGTGGAACAAACCAGAGCCAGAAACTCTGCTTTAAGCTTTCTGTCAGTTGACTTCTAGCATTGAGACATTTGCAAGCTGTGAAATTCTGTGTAGGTGTTTGCAGAGACTTGGGAAGAAAATAAATTTAGTTCTGGCTCCAAAGACCCACAAAATTATACGATCTGAACTTTTACTTGACTGATTATCCTGTGCTTGGGAGGCTCTTCGGAAAAGACTTTTTGACACTGACCTCCGAGGTCAGCAGAGATTGAAGGGGAGATAGAATTAATTCCTGGAGGCAGAGGATCTTTGTCATAATTACTTCATTGTTTATTGGCCTTTTAATAGTACATCAACAGTGAGGGTTGTTTTGTACCAATTCAGAATGCTATAGTTGCTGCCTGCTGCTATAGCAGAGTGACAAATCAAGAAAGAAGTAGAAATAATCCATCATGTCTTAAAAGAATAAATGTCATTCTCGAGGTTTTTAACAGCCCTGAAGCTTGGATGGAGAGTTTTTTAGGTATCAGATGAATTTATTATATGGCTGAATTTCACTCCTTCTTACAGTGTCTTGTATATGACAAGTGTAATGATATAAATACTTTATATTACTGACTTCAATGACAGGTGACCTAAGGGCAAGTAACTCACAATAGGATCTCCTGCTGTGTCTTCCATAGCAAAATAAGCTGCATTTACAACTCATGTTCTCAAATTCTGGAGCAATGCTTTTCATGAAGGAATATTTTCCCTTAAACATTAGTAATAGAAGGTGCTGTGGTTTCTTGTTATGATAGGATCTCCTGTTTTGAGGACTCACCAGGAATCATTTAAATGTTATCTAAAAAAGCCACCATACCAAGTTTTCCCTCCTTGTCAGACATCAGACATTCCCGAGTTTTCAGGTTTTGAGGTCAGGGTTTTTTGACTGTTGTTGATGTCTTTTTTTTCCCCTTAAATGATACAACAATGGCAAGAGACAGCCAAAAGTAAATATAAAAAAACTCAGTGACATAACCACAGCCATTCCTTTGCTTATCATAAGGGAATCATCAGCCAGGGGAAGAAGACAAGCAATGAAGTGTGTACCACTGAGCTCTGGATAACTAGAAGCAATTTTTGATCAGGCTGAGCCCTTGCTTCACATCAGTGCATCTCTAAACAAAATAAGAAACAACCCCATGGCACTGTGTTTATAAAAACAACAATATGGAGAGGGGAGAAAAAATAAGCAAACCAAGAGCTTTGTCCTGCAGTTGCACCCAGTCATGTGAACAGAAGCATAGCAGTTTAATTAAGCTTGGTTTGGGCTCTGTTTTGATTCTCAGGAGCTTTGAAGGAGGTCTCCCATAACTTGCTATTTGGGGCCAACTGGAAAATTTTCAAGAGAAGTTTGGCTTTTGACCCAGGATTCTGATGAATCTCTTCAAACATCTGCAACAGCACAGTGGGAGCAATGCCTACAAAAGAGGAAATTTGAGATGGAAATTCCTCTAGTTGCTGAAAGTTGGCAGTGAGCGCAGAGTCGCCAGGAAAGTTACACTTTCCTCAGAGTTTTCAGGGTCAGGACACAGGTGGATGACACAGCACTGTCTTGGGCAGTGTTGGTATTCCCAGGTTAGGCAGCTACGTCCCATAACATTCTTGGGTGAGAAATGAAGGAGCAGGAAGAGGAGTAACTTGATTCTCCTCTGTTAAGTTGGCAGCTGGAGAATAAATCAAGTGGAGCATCCTGCATAAGCATTCATTCCAAGAATTACACAAGTTTATTAAAGAATAATACTTGTGAAATGACTCCACTGATCTAAAACCTCTGAGTGGCCTGCAGCCAGAACCCCATAAAACATTCACTTGTGCAAGTGAAAATTTGCCTGGCAATAAGTGGCTGCACTAATTAGGTTTTGAAAGGGGCTTTCAACCTTTTCACCTCATTGGAAAATAGTGAGGAGGTGAATCCCCATTACACCATGCCAGCTTCACGCTGTTGTAAACTCCACCAGCTGTGTTTAGATGAACTGATGTGGTAGAATAGAGGGAACAAGGGAGAAAAGGTTGCCTAGGGATGGAAAGGTTTCCAAAAATTCCTCTTCTTGAAACTAGCAGTTCATATCAGGGGAATTTCTTAGTGTAGACGCTCCATTCTGAACAACACCATCTTGTGTGCTGTGTTTCCTCTTTCTGTGATGCTCGAGGCAGAAAGAAGAGTAGTTATGAATATAACACAACTACAATTAACATCTACAATCTGACATAAAAAAAGTTGACTTTTATGTGTTGCTAAGTGAGAGGAGGATTGTGGAGGTCAAACTCCGTAAAGATTCTTAGAAATTAAGCGGCTTTGGCAGGAGCAGGGGAGAAGAGAATGTAATTGCCGGTACATGTTATTCATTACAAGTGTCTGTGTGGTGGTGTTGGACTGTTCTGGATCCTTTTACCTCCCTGGGTAGAGAAGAGACAGGTTGCCCAAAGCAGCTGTTCTTGGCAATCTGAGTTGTCTTCTTGAAAGAGGCACAGCAAGGCAAATGCAGCTTTAAGACTTGCCCAGTGCCAGCTGGTTGGATAAGGCAACTAACCAGTTTTACAGACCCTGAGATGCTGAAGCAATTAAGCAGGATCCTTACAACTAACTATGAACTTTGTGAATTTATGCCAATTATTCAGTGAATTTTGTGTGGTTGTGGTTTTTCTTTGTTGTTTTTATTCTTCGTTATTGTCTAGGCTTAGAACCGACTTTGAATAACCTAAAAGATTAGGCACTCCATATTCTTAGGGTTAAAAAGCTTTTCTCAAGGGTCAGGCGGAAAAAATCTTTGGAATATCTGGCATATAAACGGCACATTTCCCAGGACTCCATGTGGGAACTGCTGAGCATGAAGGACCTTTAGCTTAAAGTGCATTTCCCACAAAACCAATGTTTGTGTTCGATCTGGCCAGGCTAAAAGACACCATTTTCCTATGTTTTCTCAAAACTGTAAATATTTTAGTTGTTTAAAAAAACACATTACGTTGCCAAAACAGTGGATAACGCCCTCCAATCTAAAAAGCCAAATCCAGAGATCAGTTTAATTACAAGCCATCATTAATACCTCAGAGATCAGGGTCAAAACATTAGTTCCTAGTGTTTCCAAATGTATGAGTTAACATTCTCCTAGCACTTCCAATCTCATTGGTGGAGAGAAAGAGATAAATTCAGGTTAAGGTTGAAAATCAAAATTTTGGGTCTTGGTACAGCTGGACTGCCAGTACCCCCTAGACTTGTAAGGTTTAAAATACCATAAATTCTGACCTGCCGTCTGGTGCTGGAGTCCCAGTTTGATGCGAGGGGTTCCTGGTGTGATTAACAACCCTGGACTAAAACAGCCAATAAAATAAACATGCACAAAATCCCCATCCCTTGCCTTCCCTCCCTCTGCCATTTTTCCCCATTGCATAAATTATATTATTACAGTTCCAGCAAAGATCAACAGGCCATCTGATCTTGTACCCTTACCCCAACAGGACTGAAAGCCCAGTGCTTCTCAGGAAGGCCAAGGAAGTTTGTGCAGCATGCAGGAAATGCATCTCATCTCTGATGCTGATGATTCTTTCAGCATGGTAACCTTTTTCAGGCGTGAATATCTGCTTGTGCCTTGAAGCATAGGGAACATTTTTGGATCTACATAAATGCATAATAACAGCAGTCAATGCCCTTGGCCATGAGATTTGATAGACCTTATAATTTAATCTTAACCAGTGCACTGTATCTGCGGATAATGTTCCTTTTTCATATGCACAACACTACCAGTTGCCACAAAATATCATGCTGTAGTAATTTTAGTATCCTTCAAACATAAAAACAAGACAAGAGTCACCTTTTAATACAGATAAATATTGTAGTTGCTATAAAGCGAACTGAGAGAGAAGTAGGGACAACTGCAGTTTTATATCATTACAAAAAACCCCAGCTCCAGGCATACTAAGTGTCTTGGAAAGGAGATTGGTCTGCTAGAAATAGTTAAACATGACAAATTCTTTCTCTTAGTGTGGTACTTTTGATATTTCTGAGTGTCTTTTAGACCCATCATCCGGGTGCTTCAGCATGTGTTTGATTTTAAATACAGGAATATCATTGGCTTCAGTAGCAGTACAAAAGTGCTTCAGGAAATGCTGCAGCACCTCACCAAGTTGGAGTGAAAAACACTGATAAGATAGGTGTGATATTGTCTGAGGAGTCAAATTTGAGGCTGATAGCAACTCTGTTTTAGTTCTCCCTATGTTCCATAGCATATTTATGTATCAAAGTCATGTTACAAGTCAGATGTATTCTGCTAAGGAGCTGTGGCCTAACAGTTATCCACTGCCTCAACAGCAAAAATCATCCAGATGTTTTTCCATTGGACTGTTGCAGCCTAAAACCTCTATATTTCAGTTGCCTACTCCCAGATGTAGAATCCAAAGAGCTCCTCTTTTGATCTTGCTTTTGTCAGCGCTCCTCATTAATAGTTTATGTTAATTTATTTTTAAAAGCGAATTTGTTTTTTGGTTTAAAGCTTATTTATGATTATATTTAGAGAACACATTTCCTTCCTAAGTAGCTTTCCCCCCTAACGCATAGGAAGAGTGAGATACTGTAAAGTTGAGCCACAGGGACAGACATAGTCACGAGAGGCACTTGATGCTGAATGTTTTGGATTAGATGAGCCAACCCCCACCAACCATCTCAGCCCAGCACTGGCATCTTCCACAAGAAAATCCTTGTGTAAAATTTGATTTTGCTTCTGAAATTGGGCTTCAGAGTCAAAATCTTTCTGATTGCTCCAAAGCTGAGGCTGAAAGACAGAATAGAAATATCCCAGCGTTGCAATTTTACTCCTGAAACCTGCTGGGTTTGTGTTTCCTTGGCTCAGTGGTGAAAACAGGCTGATCAACCTGCAGAATGGAAAAAGGTGACAAATGCCAGCTGACACAGATGCAAAACAAGACTTATGACCCACAGAAACTCTCAGTTCCAGAGCACAATGCTGCAGGAGACCTCATTACTGCGCACTCATGTGGAGCAGAGAGGGGAGTTTGAATAAGACTAATGCTGCTGCAAGCAAGCCACCCTTCTCACAGCCATGTAACTTCATGTGTCTGAGAGACAGCATCCACAAAGATGCAATTCTGAGAAGGTACCACGTTAAAGTACAGCTGTGCCTCTGGATCTGCACTCATTCCCTGGAAAGAGGTTGGTAGCAGTTGTATGATCTTGGATGGGAGATGCAACTACTCAGCACCTCCCTCGTGTTTTATAAAAGTTACTCTCAGCCTCCCCCCCCCAGTCCCAGATTTGTGACAGTGGTGTTTCAGACAATGTTTTTAAAATAGCCTATTTCTGTGTTCTTGGCTGTTTGCTCTGGAAACTGACTTTTTGTCACCCTTGGAGAGCTGGCTACAACTGATCGATCGTGTTAGAGGTTGTGTGTGTAGAGAAATACTTTTTGGGTAGCTGGTGAATGTAAGCACAAACCATGATTAACAGGATAGTTCACGACTTTCCTCTAGCGAAGTCAGAACCCAGAAGCTTTATTTCCACCCTTCTGTGTATCTGCCATGCCAGTAATTCAATTAGGAGAGCAGAGATGTGCTGAAGCCATCAGTGCTGTAGTGATTAGCACTGTTCCTGTTACAATTAGGAGTAAGAAATGTTTACAAACGTCCTTGAGGTAAAAGGACCCCTAAGTAATTACTATAATTGCACAAGAATTTCTTATAATTGCTGGACTTCCCAGAAATGACTTTCAGAGGAAATCTGTGCAGCCAATTGCCTTGCCGCCTCCTCAGATCAATGTGAGATTAGTCCCAGTGCACAGGGCAAAGTAGCAAACTATTAGCATTTCATTAGCAATATACCACACTACAAGACTCAAATGATTGATGGTCTGGGCAGGACACACCTTCAAATGTTTATGAAGAACTAGTAATCACCTCCTCTTCTTATTTTTTTTTCCTTTCCTTTTCTTCACTGCCTTTCAAACAAAAATTCTCCATAATATTCAGATTTCCATACATTAAACTCTTCCATTAATGACACAGTACGTGCATCAGCAGCAGAATTGTTTCCAGTATATTGTTCTAAGCAGTTTAAATATTAATATGGAAGGGAAAAAAAAAATCAAACACCTTCAGATTATATCCGGACTGATTTTTTTTCTTCTTCTTTCTTCCAGGACAGACAAAATTGCTGCTCACTAGTGGCAGGTTTCTAGGTCAAATATTTCATGTGCACCGTTTGGGTCCAGTTTATTTTGCCCAAGTTTTCCGTAAGGGCTGCTGTCTGTCAGAGGGACACTTAGGCTCTTCCGAAATTTAAATGAAAGTGTAGCATCTTTTTGACCAATCCAGTCATTTGTATGTCTGTAACAGAGAGGAAAGGAGGGAATCATAACATCAGTAACATGGTCTTTATGGAGACCAGAAACATATATATATATATATATATAAAACCATCTAATTATTTAATAAATACAACAGATGCCCCAAAGATTCGTTAGTCTGATTAAGAAAAATCAAAGCAAACAAAAAAAAAAGTTAAATATTTGACTTAATTGCCAGATTTAAAACTCAAAAATTTTGCTCCTATGTCCATGTATAAGCATTTATTAAACATTCAGTTTTAGCTTGGAAAGGGTCATGAAAATCCAGTGCTTCCTACTGACTTGAGGTTTTTTTACTCAGGAAATTGTCTAAGATTTGAGGCTTTAAATTTTAGGCTTCTGTCTTTATAAAGGCCAAGACATTCGGAAAATACAAATGGAGTGAGTATTTTTTCAGTTGTTTTACAGAAGAAATAATGTATTTAAACCCAAATCTGGATTTAAATGAATAAACTTCTGAAGAATTAATTAAAATTAATTAAAAAATGTTTTTCATGCCCACTCTCTTGGCTCATTTTGAGTCATTCTTAGTGTATGTGTGGCATCAAGATGGAGACACATGAAAGCTAATGATGCTGCTGAGGTTACAACTATGAGCTTCCCTCTCTTCTGATCTGGCAAAAAGACTCAGTGCATCCATCAGCATTCTGTCGTTTTGTCAGATCTGTCACCCTGTGAGATTCGTTCAGATCTATCCCATCCATCACAGGTCCCCACAGGCAGCAGCTTCTCTCTGTCCCCCGCCACTGCAGGGGATGTGCCCCACGAACCAGCACTCAGGGGAGGGGAAGGGTTAAAGGAACCTGAGCATTTTGGGGAAGGTGCCAGGAAAATTAATTTTGTGTTCGAGTTCTGGTTTTGCCTGCTAAGATCTCCAGGAAATATTCAACATGTTATCTCAGCAATTTGCACTCTTTTGTTTTTTTAAAAAATGTGATTTATCGTTATCCATTTACAGCAGAGTTCCCGCTGTTCACTTTATAGTTTTGTTTTTCGTTGTTTTGGTGAGATATGACGTTAATTTGCCTTCACATCTTTTATTCATTTTAAATATGCAAAAATCCTCTAAAATGCATTACCACATGAACTCAGGGAAATAGGACATATGATTTTAGTTAAGATTGGAGAAAATACATTCCACATACATTATGAAGAAACATAGAATTCTTGGAAGAAGATGTGACAATATTTGTGTATTTGTAAGACACCTATAAACCCTCTTACTGAAATATACCCAGTCCATTTCTATAGTTATCCACCTGATATTAAACAAGCCTGGAACAACATCAAGGGAGGAATGGAGTTTATTCACTATTTCTTGTACTAAACTTGTATGCGAGTGATAATTTTGTTTTACAGTTTTTCAAACTCATAGGAAACAATTGAGCATAACCTTTTTAAAGTATTTTTCTGCCATTCTATTTTCATTAACTTCAGAAGAAAGAAGGAATTTCAACAGCTCACAAATATTTACTTGTTAGGGAAAACAGTTTAGGTGTCAAGGTTTGTGGCAGGTGTAAATTGAGTGATTCCATATGGTCTTAAAAATTACTCAACCACAGCATCAAATCCCTTGTTAAAAGGTTCAGAAAAATGCAGAACAACCTAATTTAGCATCTATCACTTCAGGAACCTTTACCTTTTTACTAAGATGGATGAACAGAGGAACCATGGCAGATCTGTCATATCCATGCCACTTTCTCTGGAAAACTATTAGACTCCTAGAAGTCATCTTAGAGCCTCTTGTTACTCAAAAAGCAGAATCTTAGTGAGGGTTTATTGAGGGTTTTTTCTCCTCTGGCGCTGGCCATTTTCTGAATTAAATTAACCTAATAATTAATCTATTTAATTCAGAATCAGTACTGTTAAAGACAGTGGGACCATTTAATTTCAAAAAAATGGAATAAAAAATATGACTAGCTACCATGTCCCAGCTCTCTCCCTATCCATACTCTTGAAGTATACCTGATCTGCCTGCCACTGGCAAGAATGCTAAACTTAGTTGTAAGTGCTATTTTTTATTTCCTCATTTAGGAATAAGGTATCCTATGTCCTTCCATGGACATATCCAGAATGGAGTCATGATATAATCCATAAAAATTTTTGATAATATTCCCCAATGTGCAGTTGTATGATATCATTGGCTTTTATGGATTATATTTTAAGTCATGACCAAAGCTCTTCTTGAAATTTGGTATTTTCAAAGCAATTTAGAAATAGTAGTTCTGGGTTCTAGTTTTCCTCTAAGAAAGTAAAGTAGGATCTTGCAATCTGCAGAGAACCACACCAGTGACCCACAAGCCTCTGCAGTGTGATGGGATTGCTTCTCTAAACAAGGAGAGAGGAAAATGTGACATTCAGTCATTTTTACCTCATGTTTTGTTTCAGTCTAAGACCTTTGCTTGATAATTTTTCCTCCAAAATACAAACAAATGTCACGTTGGTGAGAACATTGCCAAGCAGCAGTAGGAAATGATTTGGGCTTTAGCACAAAACATATTTTAATGGAAGTGTATCAAGCACCATTAGATTGCAGGAAGAAGCAGTCAAGAGCCATACAGACAACCTAAGCCTCCTTACTGAGTTTTAAGGTGGGTAAAAAATTAGGTTGCTCAAATTCAATATGCAGTGTGTCAAACTAAATACATGCAAGAGCCCGTGACAGCGGCGTAAATCAGTAATTGATGGGATGCTGGGAGTGATTTCGTATCAGGTGCTAATCAGACTGTTTTTCCACTTATCAGCTGTACCACTCAATAACTGACAACTTCTAGATTACCTTGAGCATGCTGAAGATCTGCTGTGCCTTACAAGTGACTCTGACATTTGTGGTCTGCACAGGATCCAGAAAACTCCAGCAGTGCCTTTCCAAGCAGCCTACACTGGCTATAACATTTTTCATTTACCATAACAAGCATTGGGTATAATACATATTTGTAGTATTACAGCTTATTTTTTTATAATACATATTTGTAGTATTACAGCTTATTTTTTTTTTTAAGTAACGAAGGTTAAATTTGGTTCAGGTTATTGATGAATGTCGTTTTGTGGTTTGACGAGTCTGCTCTGCACATTTTGGGAGATCTGTTTCGACCATGCCAGTTAAAGGCAAAATACTTGCACACACACATTTCTGGGAGGACTGAAAGATCACATAACACCAAGTACTGAAGCTGTGTTATGTATCATAAGCCACGATTAAATTGTGAACAGTGGAAATGAGTAGTAGCTTTGTCTAAAACCAAAGACAAAATATTCTTACATCTAATGAGCTCCTTGGAAAGATGGCGGGAAAGTGTTTGCAGAGGTTAAATACGGGGCTCTGGTTTAAGTTTGGGCCTTTTTTTTGTTCCCTGTCATCATTGACAGGTTTTCTGATCACTGCTACACTTCCTTATTTCTCCCTGTATTTATATGTTCCTTTTGCACTAATAATTATTAACATTTCACAAGTGTCTGGTGTTGGGGTGTGTTCGTAGCATGGTTGATATTGATCCTGAAGGGAGGTTAATTACGAGTCATTAGTAAATCAATAAACTCCTTCAATCCTGATTTGGTTTAAACTACTACAGGAACAGATCAGTTTTTCCCCGTGACATATCAAGAATATCATGGTATTGCTACTAAAGGTTTGGACAACTAGATAATACTTAAACAAACTACTCTTCAGAAATTCAAATATTATAATACTACTATGGTGTCTCTGCCAAAAAGATTATGTTTTGAAAGGTATACGTTGGAAACCTGTTGGGGATTTTTTTGGGAATTCAAAATCTTTATTTTTGGATAGTTCCAAAGTGCTTGCAAAATCTTGTTAACACTCAGAAAGAATAGAAACTCTGAAATGTGGAAATATGACTTGCATCTTAAAAAAAAAAAAAAAGGAAGGAAAAAGCAGTGTTAAAAAAGCTAGCACATCAAAACATTCCAGCTGTCAAATTTTGTATTTCCACAATGAATCTTGTATCTTGGCTTATTGTCTTGAGTTTGGAGTTTTTTAATTAGTCTTTGAAATCTAAGAAGAAGAAGATATGTTCTTTTTTTTTTTTTAACAGAAATTAGTTTTCAGGCCATTAGCATATTTATTTAAGTAATATTGAAAGCGACCCTTAGTTAAAAATTCACAGTAAATTAACTTTTCTCTTAATATAAATGATATTTTAGAGCCACTTTAATTATCTATAATAGAACACAACATTAGTCTGAGCGAAATTCTCACGGGAAAAATACGATATGTTTGTATCAATAAATTTAGCTGCGTCCATTTGACTTGAAAGGAACACTTAAGCCTGGAATTCAGTTCATGAAAAGTTTGAGCATTAAACTCCCATCAGGGGAATGGCAAGATACTAAGAAAAGTAGAAAATCTTTTCTCTGTATAGGCAGATTTTGAGAGCTTATAAATGTGTCCAATATCTTCGTGGTTAGATACATAAAGCTTTATTTTTAATTAGGTAGGTATATGTTACAATACATTAGGAAACAAATGGAGCCAATGTATGTTTTCAATACGCTGTTCTGCAAGCACAGAGATATTAGTTTAAAAAAAAATTATAAAATGCATTTCAACTACAAATGGCACATCATAATGTCAAAGAAATGAATACAAATGCTGATGTTTCCAAGAATTAAGTAGGATTTTAGCTTTAGCTCTCCATCTCTTTCCCCACTAACCAAAATGAACATGTAATGCTGCAAAGAGAGTAGTTTCATATTGTAATCTTTGGTACCAGCATGATTAAGAAAAGCATTAAGAAAGGTTGATTTGTATATGGTGCTGAAAAATCAGTACTGGCTGGGAGAATGATAAATAATGGAAGCTGCTATTAAAATAGAAGTAATTACCGATATATCTATATACTTACAGTGCAGTTTTTGCATATGGGTTTTTTCCTCTCATTGCACATCATGGCTGCTTCATAAGAATTTCCAGATGGAATTAGTATTAGGAAAATTTTAGAAGAGTAACCATTAAAACTAAGCATAGCTGGACCTAACTCGGAAATATTTTTTGTATAAATAAAAAAATAAATAAGATGAGGTCAGTATAAATCAGAATTTGCTTTAGTGAGTTGAAACTCATAGTTTGAAAGTTTTTTCTTAGTTAGCATGAATTGAACCATGATAACCTGATCATCTTCTCTCCATTCTCATGTCTGAAGGGCACATTGCACAGGTTGGATTTAGGGACCTTTAAATCCACCGCAAGCCCATGTGCAGTAGGAGACAGTGGCTCACTCAGATAGGACAAAGAGATGCAAAACTGAGTTCAAGGCCTTATTTTGGCCATATCTGGGAAAAGAAAGTCCATTCCTTGAGGGCTTTGCTTACTAAAAAGGTGAGGTTAAAAGGAGGGGGAAAATGAACGCACTCCTGCGGGACAAGGAGCAGAAGAGCCAGATGGGGTCTGCGGGTCCTCTTCCCTGGGACTCTGAACAGGAGGGATAACTTGAGTAGGAAAAATTAAAAAAAAATCCCACTGGAAGAGCTATCTCATATTGTGCCTGTTGACCTAGATTCTTGCTCTGATGGAGTTATGATGATAAAAAAACCCATTACATATTACTTGGGTGTGTACTGGAGAAGGACCATAAGCTAGAAGCAGTTATTAGGTTTAGACGTGTATCTGGGTTACTTAAAGACTTTGGGAGCTGTTTAATCTTGAAGTGGAACATGTTATAGATTGTGTTTCCGTGTATACTAATACAGGGATTAAAGATGCTAAAGCCTCACAACCTAAAATGCTACATGAGTCTCCTTCAAGGCCCAGGCAGATCAACTTGTTTGGGCTCTCCAGGGAGAGGGAATAACAACTGGAGCTGCATGAGCTCAAGGTGACATAAAAAACAAGAACATTTTGGAGGCATATAAATTTGTTGGCCTAGCTGTAAATAATTTCCTCTCTTTACAGGAAGATTTCATCCCTGCACATATACCAAAAGAGGACAAGAAATGATTTTCCCAGGTAATAAATATTTTTGGAGGTGTTAAAAGCTTCTTAATTTGTCTAAGGAGGAAATGAAGCTTTTGTGAACTTTATCACCTAATAATTTGGGCATTGAATTACTTAAAGTTTGCTTCCCGGACCCTGACAGTTATCCTGCCCTGAGTAGGGATAAACAAATAACTGAAGAAAGGTAGGAAGAGTTGGATCAGCATTTAGGGTGAGAATTTTCTAAGTCACATTTCAATTTAAGAAAGACTTTATGGAAAAGATTAAATTGAGAACATGTTTCAAACATGCTTCTGATAAAGGGATTGATAAAAGTACAAATGAAATAAAAAGAAAAAAAAGTAAAAAAAAATTTGCTGCATGGTTTAAAATATTCATTAGATCACATAAGCCAAGTTTTTGCTTAACAAACTGAGATAAGATAGTAGTGCCACTGCACTATTAACTGTAGGGCCAGCACTGATACTTATGCTTGTTTCAGAAATATGAAACTTGGGTTCAATTCCTCCATCAGCCTGAGGGCATTTGAGTCCTATCCAGGAACTTGCTCAAGACATGATGAAGTATCTAATTTAAAAAATTTGTATTTTTCTATAAAACATTATTTATCAGCCCTTTTCTCATTGTGGAACATAGTGCAGGGAGTCTATAAGTTCTTTTTCTGGTTCAAGGAGTTTACCATCTTCATTTTCCAAGAGAACTCAGCATATTTTAATATTAAACAAAAAATCTTGACTTAAATAATTTCCTTGTGCATTAAGCTCGTTAAGAAGTATCAGGCTCTCAAATCCATTAATTTAATATGAGTAGTGTCGCCTGCAGTGACGCTGCTGAATTTATTGCCCAAAGATAACATTTAGATAAAGAGATCATTCCTTTACAAATGACTTCTGAAATAAACCCACTGCCCTTATAGAACCTAATTTAATTAATCTTCTCGACGAAGGCAGCAGTCAGTAGGAAGAATTTGATGTTGTTTAGCCCCACTCTTATGAATATTAATATTCAATAACATTATTCTTCTCTTCATGAATACTATAAATGTGCATTAGGGTTGAAGCTCTGAAAAGTAACCAGTAGTTGTTTTTGTTCCTCTCTTCTTGCAAGCAAAGAATCTTACTTTCCTTCATCTGATTTATGCAAAATTTTAACAATGGAGTTATGGTGGAACTCTTGTGTAAGGGAGAAGAGGATTAATGAATGTGGACCATGCCTGCCCTGAGCTGCACTTGGAGAACCCTGTGTGTCTGTATGTATGATTTGAGAATTAACATTTACAGCGCCTGACATTTTAAATTGTATAATTATGCTAGGATACATAAATAGAAGTACAGGTTTTGAGTCCCTGTGTGAACAGAATCTAATTTCACTATAAAAATCATGTAAGAAGCATTTCTTTAAAAGACCAGAATGAACCAACCTTTCTCTTTCCATGCACAATGAATTAGCATTAGCAAATCCATTAAAACAGTGTTAACCTGGGTGCAACAGGCAGTCAGACAAGTTCAGCTGCCATGGAAGTCTATACCTTGAAGGTGGACCCAGCCTCTACCCACACAAACAACTTTGCCATTTCTGTGCAAAGATTTACACCTTGGGATCTAGCAAGAGTAATAGAAAATATATTTCCAAACCACGCTGTGTGTGCACTCTCGTAGGATGAAGCAATGTTTTGAAAACTAAATTAATTCGATTCAAATCACATTAATAAATATGGAAAAGAGATGGGGCATTCACGTGACCCTTATAAAGAGCAATGTCCCTCAAGCAAAGGTTCATTAGGTTTTTGAGACTTTATTCAGTGTTTCCTGAAAATGTAGAGAGATGCAGGAATCACTGACCAGCATTTTCCTCCTTTCACTTGTAAAGTACTTTGTAAAAAAATAAAATTAAACCAAGTCTTTTGCTTGAAAGTACTCTCAAAAGGCATAAAGATGTCTAAAGCTGAGTCTGAAATGGTTCTGGGAAAGAAAGGAAAAGAGCTCAGAGAGTTTGCACTCAAATCTAAATGTTCGCTGCCTTTTTATCTTCTTTGTATAGTTCTCAAACAGCAGCTTTTACTTCATATTTGCCTTCAAGAGGGAGCAACTTTGTTGTGCTCTGGCTGTACAAGAGCTCTACAGGTAACTGAGCCCGCTATGGGCTGGATCTCTGTCTCCTTCCACGTGACATTGCATTTCAGGGTGTTTGGCTGAATATTTTCATTTTTCGTAATCATTCAGATAAATCGTGTTTCAGACAAGTTTCTATTCTTTAGACTGTGTTGTTGCAGTGTGGGTGAACGAAGGGAATTCACTTGATCTCTTTGCTAATTGTATCACAGCAAATTGATTCCAAAGACTTTACAATCACTCCCTCAGTGACACTAATAAGCATAAAGGGAGGAAATATCAGTGGGGTACTATGACAGATATAACACTAAACTACTTTTTCTAAACCTCTGGAGATAATTACTTCAAGCTCAATAAAGAGTCCTTGGTACATGTCCTCTTCACTTTTGTAGCAATATCTTAGATGATTTTTTGCTTTGTTATGGATTTAATTTTTTCCCCTAGAAATGCTGTATAATATTGTGGCTCTATATAGAATAATGGAATATTTTAACATTAAAATGTATGTTTATCTGCTTCATTTAAATGTAATTGATTTTTGGAGGAGGAAATACCATTTTTTGCAGTACCCTGTTTACATATGAGAATTCTCTGAAGCTTGGCAAGTTAATAATTTGTGCCAGCAGGCCTGTAATTGAGCACTAAAATTTATAGGAAGATCTAAGTTCAAATATTATCTATTAAAATATATTAAACAGTATATGTTAAAATATACAGAGCAGGCTGTATCTTCCATTGGATGTGTTGGAAGGTAAAACTGTTATGCTGTGAGCGTAGCAGGTACATGTGTTTCTGTGTTGCTGATTAGTACAAAATATGTGAGGTCTGACCTAGAACAATACTGCGGCTTAATTCTGTGTTTGTAGAGATTATGGTTTTCATGTCAAGACACTGTTCACATGATTGGGATATTTTCCAAAAGCTAGGAAATAATGAAAAATTATTTTATTAATCTGTTACACCTGTTGGGAGCAGTGCAACAGCTGCTGATCTGCAATTCAGTGAGAGATGAACAAAGCTGGTCTATTCACCTGCACAGCACAGATTAAAAATAATAAGGAAGTGTGAAGTTAAATAATGAATGAACATTCAAAGGTGAGAAGGTGAAAGATGAGCAGCAACACATTCTGGTGTTATGAGTTAAGTTAGAAATTCTAATCAGTCATTAAAATAAAAGGTAAAGATGGAAGGGTTTGCTGAGAGCAAAGGGTTAGTAAAACTTGAGCAGTGACTTCAAATACTAATAGAGGAACTGCAAACCTACACTTCCCAGATATGTTGCTTGCAGACTCACTTCAGAGTATAGCTATATGCAGATAAAAGCTATTCTAAAATAACATCATGGAAATATAGACTGTGAATTTATCTTTTAGAACAGAAGTCCTAATATTTAGGCAGACAGAGATGGAATAAAGCACAAACACTTGAAGCTAGATACAAAAGCAGGGTTTCTGCTATTCACCTGAAATTTTCCAGAGCAAGTGACTCCCACACAGACCCTGAGCTGGCTGAGGCAATTAGGCAAAATCTTTCCACTTCAAACCAGAACCCAGGGTGCTGATAAAATGCACGCCAAATAAACAAGGATTGTTTTCAAAAGCATTGGTGTGCCTTTTTGTCTCGGATGTGAATCTTAAAGAGCACTTGTGTTGCTTTTCACGTGGGAGTTTTGTGACTTGGACTGTAGCTGAGTTCTCCTATTCTGTGTAGAGCCCAGACAGGTCAGCTGGGGCACTTCCCATAGTCCCTGTTGAAGCCATTTTCTCTACCACACAGCAAAGGCAAATCTTAGCTGTCATTATACCAAAAGACATCACTTTGGCTAAAATTACACACTATTTCTTTGAAAATGCTTTTCAAGTTGCTTCAGGAGCACAACTCCCAAGACTATTTTTACTCTGCTTTTCATAAAAAAACAAAACAAAAAACCCAAACAAACCCAAAAACTGTACTGTAATACCCCATCCCACTTGGCAGGGGAAGGTTGCTTGATACACTCTGGGCTTTGTGCAGGAGATACAACAAAATTCTCAGGAGGTTTAACAACAAACTTTTACTTGCAAACTTTAAAACATTGAGGTAGAACAAGGCGCTTGGCAAATTTCAAAACAATGTCTAGACAAAGTAAGGCACTTCACAAACAGGCCATGAAGGCGGCCAGCACCATTTTGTGTCAGGCTATGGGGCTAGTCCACCATTTTGAGACAGGCCACAGGGTCACTCCACCATTTTGTGTCAGGCCATTAAGTCAGTCCTCCATTTTGTGAAAGGCTATGGGGTCAGTCACCGCCATTTTGTGGCAGGCCAGAGAATCACTCTGCCATTTTGTGGCAGGCCATGGGTCAATTGCTGCCATTTTGTGGCAGGCCATGTGGTTATTCCACCATTTTGTGGCAGGACATGGGGTCATTCACTGCCATTTTGTGATAGGTCATAGGATCACTCCACCATTTTGTGGCAGGCCATGAGGTCTTTCCACCATTTTGTGGCAGGCCATGAGGTCTTTCCACCATTTTGTGGCAGGCCATGGGGTCATTCCACCATTTTATGTCAGGCTACGTGTCAGTCTGCCATTTTGGGGCACATGTGTTTTTCAAGGGTTCTGTGTCTGCTTGTGTTTTCTCATGAGGTGAGTCCATTCTGGCTTCCCATCTGGATTATATAACAACAAAAGCAGCAATTTATTTATTTATTCATAAAAGTGAAAGACTTCTATTTCATGGACTTATTTTATTTATCTATGATTATGATTTTATGTATTTATTTTCTATATTTTTATTTATTTAATTTATTTATTTATATTTCTTTATTTTTAATTTATTTATTATATTATTTGTATTAATTTTAAAATTTTATCTATTATTGATATTGATATTGATATTTGTATTAGCGCATAAAATACCATTCTTAAAAGGACCAGTATTTTCTGCCCTGGCAACATTTTCATCAGGCTAGAAAACTTTCCCATTACATTCACTTTGAAAAGAGAACTGTACAAAGACTGGATTTATTACTCAACAGATGCTCATCACATTGCTTAATGCTCTATTTCATGGTCCATATTCATCATCCTTTTTTGATTCTTAAATCTATACCCAATTCCTTTTGAACATCTGGTGTTCTTTCTCTTCTATGTTTGAAACAGAATAATTTGTTTAGGCAAAGCATTTCTTCTTGTAATGCTCTAATCCTCCTGGGTGTTTGGAACATAGGCAGGAGAACAGGACTTCTGTGATTAAATGTAAAGATATTTGCAAGATTGTTTCATTTTTCTGATAAATATAAATTTGTTCCTCCAACGACTTCATCTGTTGGCAGCCTTTGACATAAATCTGCTGTTGCTGGGAACTGGGAAGAATGTCCTTGCAAAGGAAATTGTTCTGCGAACCATTGATCTGTGTGCAGAATTCAAGGTAAATTAAAAAATAAACAAGGTTAGATTTCTTTTTAGAATGGTGTTAAACTCGGGAATACAGTTCATTAGAAATTCAGAAATTGTTCAACATATATTTAAATTTGTGCCAAAGCATATTGATTTGCTTTTTGGTAAGCACATGTTTCAGTGGGACTGTGGACGTGATGTCACCTGAAGAGCTAATACACCAGCAGTGAAAATACAGGTTGCATTCTTGACATCTTAGTAGAAGGCTTAAAAATCTTTTTTCTTATTTCATGGAATGGATATTTTCTGAGAAAAGTAAAAGACGAATATGAAAATTTCAGTAGTTCACCATGGTGCCATACACCATGTCTGAAATCTCATTCTAATCCTGTCAGCCACTGCACGCTCCACTCATTTCCATGGAGTTGCTAATACATTCTAGACAGTGACATGTGTGACATCTGAACAAGGGCTGAGAAACAGTTTTCATACATCAGAAAAATACTGTGACCCTTTGTTTAGTTGTTGCTTCTGCCTGTCAGCAGAACAACGTGGGCATGGGGGACGTACTGGGGATCTCTCTCTGTGCCCCTCTCTCCTTCATTCACATCACCAGCAGTTGTCTGAGAGCTTCATTTTGTGTAAAACCATGAAGCATCACGAGGATCTTCTCTTAAAAACTGGCAAAGCATTTGATCTGCTGCATTTAGCCTGCAGAACATGGAACCCATGATTCTGGAAGTTGGCAGGGATCACAATGAAGCCCTTTCAGCTTGAAGGAGGACTGAAAAAGTGCCAGTCTTTTTAGCCAGCCCTGATCTTGGGAAAACACCAACTGCAATTTCTATTATTATCAAACTAATCACATGGAAAGCCTGATTTTTTTTCAAAAATAGATACTTTTGAATTATGTTAATTTTTAATTTTTTGCTGTCATATTTGATGAAGCACCAGAAGGCTGAGAACAGTGAAGTCTTCTTTACAACTTTTCATCTTGCTGGTGCCTTGTCAGCCTGAAATACATAGAGATTTACATATATTTTCCCAAGAGGTTGGCATTTCTCAGACAAGTGTTGAAATAGTAGTTGACATCTTTAATAAGAAAATGGAGCCAGGGAACAGAATGAGTAAATTAAAACAGCCATTAATTTGATTCTAGATTTGATCTGGAAAAAAAAAAAAAAGGCAGAAAAATGTCTAGATATGAATTGATATTGGATGAAATGCCATGATTATAGAATTAATCCTTGTCTGCAATCAGATACTAAAGATTACTTATGATCAGCCAGCACAAGTTCAGAATTCCACAATTAAAAGTTGCCATAAATAATTGGAAATTGGGAAGCAAATAAAATAGCTAAATGGTAGATGCACTGGTTTATGAAACAATTTCAGGGTACAGTCGTTTTTTGCTCTGCAGAGAACGGCTAATCTTTTTTACATATAAAATAAGATTAGACTTTAAAGTATTTTTTTTTCTGTGTTGATATTTTTATTTGCTTCTTATGTGGGTTAAATTTAATAATTGCTTATTGATTGTTCATATGCAGTGGCTCATATGCAATGCTCACATTCTTTGATTGTTCATATGTTCGTGTTTTCTGCCTTGTTAGATCACTATGGATTTATTCAAAATCCTATCCCCTCCTGAGCTACCTGAAAAAATTTGGGTCATCTGTAAATTTTGTCAGGTCACTGAACTACTTCTGCAGAATAGCTGAAAGAAATAATAGGAACAACATCTATTCATGTGTTTTGATGTTAAAATTTTCACTTGTTTAACATCATCAGGGTTAAATGGATTTAAGGTATCCATGTAGGCTGCATCACTTTGGCATAGGCCATCTTCTCCATGAAATCATGGTTTAAAGTGAGAAAATGGTCATCTGTAATGATTCACCTGCTTACACTGAGAAATGGGAAAAGGTGTTGACAATTTGTAAATATTTCTACATTCTTATTGTGCCCCCAGTACCTCTTGGTCGATCTGTGCCTAAAACTGGGGTAATGATGCAGCTTTTCCTCAAGATTGTAACGAAAAAAGCTAAGTATTTGGAGAAGGTGAATGTGACAGACATTGTGCTTTTTCTCGACGTTTTTATGGGAAATCTAATCCTTGTGAATTCAGAGCAAGGTTTGGATGTGCCAGGACTGGTTTTAAAAGTTTGCAAAACAGGGAATAATGCTGAGATGTGAGTAACATGTGGAACAAGTGATGCCTAAATGATTATTTCGATGACAATCGGTGACTGTCATCCCATAATTTCTTGTACTTGGTGCACTATCACACAAGTTTCTAGCAAAAAACCAGTCAGGGTTTTAGAACCACAGCTAGTGACGATTGTAGCTCATTGCACTTATTTTTTAAATGATGTAAATTAGGTAAGTGTATAACAGTGTTTCTGAATGAAAAATGGAACCATAACGTGGCACATTTCCAGAAGAACACTGAGGGGCAGCATGTACATCACTGAGCAACTTTATTTAATTACAGTTTTTAATTCTATTCAAGATTACTCTGCATTTTTAAACTTCTGATGTCCTTGCTCTGGTCTGATCCTTTCATTCTTAAATTATCCCTGAGCATTACATTTTAATAATAACAATACAAACAATAGCCAACATTTCTTTTTCATTATTGACATTTGTTCAGACATTCTGTGTCCAGTTCTTCTAAGTTTTTCAAGTCAGTTTGAAAGAATACAGGGAGCTTTGTTTTGATCTCTTCTACATGGATCTATTACCCACATTTTTATTGTTTGTGAGCAAGTCTGTAAAGAAAAAAAGTAGGGAATGTAGTTTTTTGCAACAAGGATTAACTTCAATATACCTGTAAAATTAGGAGTTGAGTAAGATACTGGTTTCAAAGCACAGTGACAGCACTGCTTAATGGGGTTTTCCACCTGACATTTTCTTTTTTTGCCCTCTAATAAAAGCACATGTGCTGTTTCTGCTCTGAGGACTTGTTCCCTTGTCCTGCTACACCTGTGTGACCACACCAGCTGCAAGACATGATCTAGTTATGACTGAGAATCTGCCTGACCCTACTGGGGTAGCTGACTTTTTGTAACTCTGCCTTCTCCAAGTTACTGCTCTTCGTGCAAAAGTCGGGAAAAAGAAGAAATCTGGATGTCCCTGACACTGCCAGCACAGGTATAATTCTAATTTGAAATTGTAAGCCTTTTCACTGGTATGGCCTCTATTCTGTCCCTTTGGGTACAGATATCTTGTTTTTGCTTAGCTGTTCTGTATTCCACTGGATGCAAATAATTAAAACTTGTATAATTCTGAGAATGTTAATTTTGTTCAGAACATCAGACTCTGCTTTTGCTTCTTTTCCTCCATCCTCTTTGGTGAAATTTGTAGGCAGACTGGGATACAGCATTCATTGTGGAATATTGAGAAATGTCACATAATTTAAACTAAAGCTTTTCCTGGAGCTAAAGGTACCTAAGCTAACCAAAATATGTAAGTCAGGAATCTGCTAGGATGCTTTGTGTCAGATCCAGCTTGGCCTGACTCTGAAGCAATAACCATAAAGGTAAAAAGCAAGACCCATTAACCATCAGGAAATGGAATCTCACAGATTGAGGCTAAAATTTTTTAATGTTTACAAACACATTGAAATTTGTAAAGTGCTCTGTCAGATGGCATAGCACAAATATCCATTAGAAGCCATAATAAATCTTCTCTTCAATGAATTTCAAATATTACAGTCCTATGTTAACACATCATTTATCCCTCCATATAACATTGCAACCCAAAATGTCTTCCTGGTGAGACAGTTGTGAACTTTATCTTTTTTTCATCTATCTATTAAGTTCATGATACTAGACTCTCATGGAATAGTTATAAACAAATTCCTAATACTATTTACCTGAATTATTCATTTGCTGTGTGATTGCAATGGTTTCAGGTCAAAGGTGATAATGCTTAATTATATTTCTAGCAGTTCTCAAAAATAATTGGATTAGACATCATCCACCGAGATACTACTTATTATTCTTAACAGTTCCGGACTTATTTAAGTATTTTAATCAAGCAGTAAATGATGTATATCTAAGACTACTTTTTTTCCTAGATTTTGAATCACAGTTTGTAAGCACTTGAGCACAAGCCTTTTCATCAGGCAAAACAAATTTTTGTAGCATTTTGCCTTTCTGGTTGCTCGCAGTAGGAAATAAACCCCAACCAGCAACATTAGAGGCAAAGCCACACTATGCTGCCTAAATAAATATCCAGAATTAGCACATCAGTGAACTAATGCCACCAGAATTAATCTCATACACCTGCAGAATGTCTTGCCCAAATCACTCTTAATTGATTGCCATTGGTATTTGTCTGAGTTGCTAATGGAAATCCAGTTTTTAGTGAGGCAAACAGTCTGCTGTGTATTTTCATTAGACTTCCCGTGCCTGTATTGTACTGCACCTGCCTGCTCCCAAAATGCTAGTTATAGCTGTCATATACTTTTATGAGGATGGGAGCAATGTTCTGGCAAGCTAACTTGACTCAAATTGTGTTGGGATATAAAACATGAAGGCCCACTTGTGATTGCAAAGGTAGTAAGTCTAATTTGATTAGGGCTCCGGTGACATGGCACATTATGGACCTCATTTGTCATTCCTCATAAGTGAAAGGATCATTCTGAGAGGAGGCAGAATTGGAACCCGGGAACACATTCAGCACCTCTCGTGCTCAGGGGAAGGGCAGGGAAATGGCAGCAGAGCCTGATCAGTATTGGCTTTAAAATAAAAAGAAACGGGAAAGGCAACAACCAGGAATTCCTACCTTTTGAAATGAGGGAAAAGTTTTCAGAGGGAGTATGATTTTCTCTTTAAGATTTGTGTTACTGAGCCTCAGCTATTAAAAACCCCACAATTTCAAGCCTTAGAACTCTGTTGTTAAACGACTGGGCCTTATTTTCTAAAAATGTTCTAAAAAACCCTTCCATGAGTTGCTAAGCAACTGGGCTTGGAGAAAAAGGCCAGATCCTCAGTTTATGTGAAGGGGAAGATTTCTAGGTATACATGTGAATATAGTATCCCCTCCATTCTTCAAAGCTGTGGATCAGGTTAGGGGCTGTTGGGCAGAGTTAGTTGTGGACAGATAATTCAACTGATTAAATGATTTTACAGAGAAGGCAAACATTAAACATTTTGGCAACATCAGTACGACAACAAAAATATCTCCTGTGGAAAATTACAAAGGTTTTAAATTTTTCTGTCTCTATTTTCCAGAATCCTGCTGGAATACGTGTTTGAAATTATTTGACCTCTGCTTTTTAGTTTTTAGGTGTCTTAGTATATAAATATTGCTGAAAGGATTTATTAGAAGGCTATGAATACTGGGGGAAGGAGTAGAGTGGAAAAAGGCCTCTTTTCCTTTTTTTTTTTTTTTTTCTGGACTATTCTCTCTCTCTTGTCAAAAATTATGACTCAGGTTGGTGTTAAGGTAAGGGCTAGTGTGACCTCAAATGAAAGAGTGATCGATATTAATTACATAATTAATTTCGTAATCACAGTATATTTATAATTCCTACTACTGCACCTGGGAAGATGGAAGACTAATATAAAGAGAAACCAGGAATATATTTCACCTGAAATATGGGACTAACTTAGCAAATAGAGGTGGACTTTGCAAAAGGACTATCTTTGGGCACCAAACCATCCTTGAGTTCACTTCTGAAATAGTTGGAATATCTGCCACTGGACCTCTGTGAAAATATTAAATTTTCCAGGAAATTTGGGCTCTGATTCAATTTTCAAATGGGATTTTTGTAATAATTTAAAGTTATTTAAACTGTTACAAAAATATATCATGTATAAATACATTTTTCTTCCTCATGGTAAAAATGGACACTGGTGTTTAGATTTCTGTATTTTAGGATATCCTAGAGATTAAATGTATACAGTGAGGTCATCGTATTCTTCTGTCTGAATATTTTTCAAGTGTTTTTTTTCCTAGAAAATGCCCTTGCACAAATAACTTGGCTTATAGATAACTGTTTGGAAATGTCAAAAAGGGCTCCCTGGACCTGGCAGCTCTAAACTAGATGAAGAACTATGTCAAGGGAGGGAAAGAGAAAAGGTCTCCAGTAATTTCCAGTATAATAAATGTTTTTTGGTGAATTTCTCCTGCAGGCAATATGTGTAAGTATAATGCACAGTGCTGCTGAATTAGAGTTGCTTTGAGAAATAACTTGTAGGATACATGAATGGAAAAATAAAAATGTGGTATTTAATGCGTGGGTAAAACATGGTATTTGGGCTGTCTCCAGCAGCTTCGTGTTCCCTCACTAAGAACTCTCCTCTCTCTGTTCAGTCCCTCTGTCCTGCTTCCATTAGATCTCTTGCAAGGATCATACTTAAAAGTTAAGTTTTGGTGAAGAAAAAGCAGAAAACAGTATTATCAATATGAGGTAAGTGTTCAGTTCATCTTTCAGTGGCTACTGGTAAAAAAACAACCTTAATTCTTCAAAATCCAATAGAGGTATACTTTTTTTTTTAATAAATAAGTCATACTGGATATTTTCAGGAGACTATTACACTTTTTGAAGCCTTGTGACATGCATTTTAATTATCACCTACCATCTAGTGTGTTGAATGTTTTTAGGCTTGTTCAGTGCATTAAAGCAGCAACTATGTTAATAAATTCTTGTCACTGATTGATATTAAATGACATGTAGCAAACGGTCCATCTGTCTCTGTTCTATCGTTCTGTGCCTTCTTTCATGTTTCCATTACAAATTCTGTAATAAATAGTCAGATCATTTTGAGTGACATTTGGGATCTTTATTGGACAAGACATTTCAAGTACATCTGTCTTCTGACTGGTTTATAGCTGACAGTTCTAACAACAGCTATTACCTTCCAAAAGGCTGCATTCAAAGTGTTCTAAGTGATCTCCATATTCCCCTTCCTGATTTTCTTTCTGGTTTCAGGGTGCATGTTGCTGACATTTCTAGCCTGTGTGCTTTTTAAATTCAGACACCTCCTCTGTGATGATGATTTTATCACTGTTATGCTGAGTCAAGCTCTATCTGCCTCACTGTAAATCTTACTCCTGATCTCTTTTATCTGATCCTGTTGCTATCCTCTGTTAACCATATCACTTTGGCCCCTTTATATCTTGGTGGGTGTAGGCTTTCTAAGTACTCAAACTTTAGAGCTTCTCTAATATACAAAGTCCCTGGAAGCCCAAAGCAGAACAATTGAAACTACCAGCTCAGCAAAAGAGTGTTTGACGTGTCTAATTCACAAGTTATTACTGGGAGCCACAAGATGCTCTAGTTGCTCTTATCTCAAGTTGCTGTGAAATTTCTGTGGAATTATTGTCAAATCTGATGGCTAAACTACCAAGTCATGAAGAGGTTGGTTTTTTTCTTATTATATAAGACATTCAAGACAGAAACTTTTCTTCCTTCAGTTACTATCCCACTCATCTTCACTATTTTTAATAAATCACGTTTGGGTGGCCACAGCACTTGCCTTTGTCTTGTCTTCTCATTCCCTGGTGCTGGGAGGTGGCAACTTGCAAGGAGTCATACTGCTGAGATAAGTCTGACACATAAAATTATTTGACTTGACAATAATCCTCTCTTATGTGAAAACCAAACCTTAATACTCTTGTGAGGATCCGCTGGATTAATTTCCTCTATCTGCATGAGCAGAGGCACCGGCCTGTGCACAGCAAAGCTGGAGAAACGCCTCCAGCTCCAGTGCCTCTCACCAGAGCTCTGTGCTCTGTCACTCCTTCTGGGGCTTTTGCTATATATAAACCATATATAAACTCCTGAGTTAGGAGATAATGGGTACAGGTGAGGAGGTATCTCTTGAAATCCTGTGAATTCTACATTAAGTGCAACAGCACGTGAAGATCTTTCTAGAGCACCCAGGCCTCCTTTCTTGCTTACTTTGTTTTAAAAGTTTCTTTGAGCTTGCTTTAAATGAGAAGTAAATTTTGCACTCGAGGTGAACAGTAATCATTAAAAAAACAGCCTTTGTCATAGACAAAGTTTGACTGAAATTAATTTTATTTTGGATATGTGGAAGTAAAAATAAGAGTCCTTACCTGTTTCCCTACTGTACGTCAGCACATTTAGTCCAAAAGTGCAGAATAGTAATTGTTAGTGACTAAACTGTAGCGTGATATATTATGTTCTGAGATTGTACTTCTCCACTTTAAATATGAATATTTCATCATTACTACACTTTATTTTCAGCTCTTCTGGGGAATGCAGCATCATACATTTTTAATTGTTCAGGCAGACACTTTCCACAAACACACACGAATTTTAATGGCCTATCTTCTTGTTTCAGAGACGCCCTGGGCTGGAGGATTGGGTGGTTTGAGGGGCCAGGCAGCATCTTGAGAGCTTTTCACCTGAGCACCCCATCCCAGCGCCACTGGAAGCGGTCACTGCCAGAAGGTTGGAAGGAGCCATGACTCCTTGTCTGTCTCTGGGAGGTAACAGGTGAGGCCCTTTGGCAGCACCAAAATGTTCACAACTCAGACTTTGGGTTGAACCAACCCTGTATAAGCAAAATTATATTTTCTGGTCCTTCTCCCCTCACACATGGTCATGTCATACACGCAGTTTGGTGGGTAAAAAGTAACTTGCAGTGGCACCATAGGATGTTGTTGCTGCTGTTGTTCTAAAATTTTAACTGTCTTTAGTCAAAACAACGAATTTGCTTAAAAATGCAGCCGTGGGCCCTTGAGATTTCTCGGAGTGGCTCACACTTTATGGGAATAAGCACGTCAGCAGCAGAATTGTCAGACTCCTACTACATTGTATAAGAACCTTTGAATATCTTAAGTGTCTGCAGGCACCTCTGTGGAATTGGGAAACCATTTAAAAAAATCAGGCTGAAATGTCTGAGCCCCATCCCAAACTCGATAACAGAAAGTGCTGAAAGATTTCAGCTTTAATCACGATGTGACCTTTTTACCCTTTCCCTCAAAAGACAGGGGAAGTCATGGATTTAGAAGTCAAAATATATGCTTTTGTAAATAATATATAAAATAGGGCTGAATTAAGTTGCATTTTAAATCCAAGGAGCTCTAGTTCAAGGTCACGTAGTTTACTCAATTTTAGCCATAAATCTCCAGATCAATAACAGAGGTTGAACCTGATAAGGAATATTTAACCTTTGGCAAATGCCTCTATCTGTTTTGTAGAGAACTTGAAAACACAAAATCCCAGCTCTGTGTGTATGCAGTCATATGTGCCTACAGTTATTAACCATGGAAGAAACAGAAATTGCATTTATATTAGGCAAAACATAGAAGATGGAATGAACATATTTGCCAAAACATTCTGTTATTCAAAATTCTCACTTTATTTGTGTGTTCTTAAAACTTGCAGCTATGGTTAAAAGAAAAATAAAATTAAATACAATTCTTTTAAAAAACAGAAAAGTATATACTTAGATGTTAAAGCATATGCAAAAAGAAAATTTATTTATTGCTGTCCCTCTTAATTAAGAACTTTAGACTCAAAATGACTGGTTATGGCCCTGGAAAGAGTGTTTGGCCGTGGAGGAGGAGCTCTTTAAAGCATCATATTCTGAAATTTCAACCCAGTAAAGGGAAATTCAGATAAGAGAAAGGTGGGCTGGAAAATCCAAAGTAAAGTTTACGAAGTAAGCATGTTTATCCCTTTCCAAAGCTCCCAGGAGAAGAGAAAGGAAAGCAATATTATACCATAACAATAAAATTTCTTTTTATTTTGAATGAAAATATGGAAAATTGCAAGAAAGTCCCCTGTAGACTAACCCAAAAAGTGTCTTGCCTTTCCATGCGTGACTCCCACCTTTTCTGTCTTTGAGAATCTGAATGTTTAAGAATTCATTCTGGCAACTTTAGTGAGAGTATTTTCGGGCCATTAAAGCCTTACTGAGTTCAACTTGAGAAAACCAGTCCTTATGATGAGAGGAACAGTTACTTAGGATATCAGTGTCCCAAAGAGGAAAGAAATAAAGGCTCTGGCTCTCATCTATCACATCCAAGCAGGCAGGACTCATTTTGGACACAGATGCATATTTAATAGCTTTGGAAGTGGTATTAACACAGGTGCAAAGCGGGCAGGAATGTGTAATTGCTTGTTACTGCAAAGCCCTGGCCCCACAGTGTAAAATACACAGTTACCTGCATCTAGCACTGATAAGTCACATTTATGTGGGCGGCAGCAGCATCCAAAATAACCCCCCACACATCCCATTAATTTTTAAAGTGCGAGGGCAATTAACTTATTCACTGGGAAAGCTAAAAATCATTTTCTGTGAGGAACTCGTGGCTTGTGCAGCTTGTGCATTTTGGCTTTGGAAGAGGCAAGGAAATATGATGGCATCTCCATACTGGGTGATGAGACTGACTGAAAGGTCTGCTCATATATATATATATATATATATATATATGTATACATATATATATGTATAATGCTTAACTTGAATCCTTTAACTTTTCCTAGTAACTTGGAGCTACAGAGGTCATAAATTCCTTAATTTATCTTACTTTCATCCCTCAGCAGTACAGGATCTTGAGGTTCTCTCACACTTCTACCAAACATCACGGTGTGAACCCCTGAGAGAGATCTGATGAACTGAAAAAGAAACAAACTAGAGGAAATTTTGATTCTCTAGAAGTGATTGGATATCAGAAGAAACTCAATTTAGGCAATTCTTTGGGAAAAAAACCAAACCCCGCTTCTTAATCAGTAAGGAATTAAGCTAAACTGTCTTTTGCTATCATCACACAAGTACCTGAAGGGAAAAAGCCAGAGCACATCAAATGCAATTTGCAACACATCCTGGGTACAACTTGTTCTGCCATCCAGTGCAATCAATAAAAACCTTTCACTGGTGTTAATGGTTTGGGGTTGAGGCCTCCGAGTGAACAGCTGTATCCCAGCAATGCAGTTGTGCACCATGGCACCACGGCTGGCAGGTATTTTGAGCCCAGACAGAAAAAGCCCCCAAACAGCTCATCTGCAAAAGGGTAGAAATCAATCTGTGAAAAACTCGAACGTATTTTTAGGTTGCCTTTAAATTGATCGTGGAAGATCAGTTTAAAAATATGTATTCCTCAAGTCTAAAAACTGTGCTTGTGTTAAATATGTTTTGCCAGGAGTAACGTATGACTCTGTGGAGGTGGATTAGAATCAATACTGAAAGAAATCCAGTGACGTAAAACCCATCTATTTGCCTTACAAAATTCTTGCAAAAATTGATGTTGAATCCAAAAAAAGCCCATTTTTTCTAACTAATGTTTAAGCCTTTGACCTAAGTATTTGGTTCAAACTCATAACTCTCTCTCAAAAAAAAAAAAAAAAAAGGCAGATACTTATGATTTCTCAAGAGAGATATGGACATGCTTGTTAAATATTCTTTGCCACTGTTTACAACTTGAGTTTTTCTGTCATGTCCTGAGTGATAAATCTCAAGGACTTGCAAAACTGGCATATCAGTTACTACTAAGCAAAGATTTTTTTGGAAATGGTGTTTTACGTGGAGTTTTGTGACTGTCTAGAAAGATAAGAATGGCAAAATTATTTTTAGCCTAAGATGAAGTATAAAAAAGAAAACCACAATATTTGATGCTTTTTTTTTTTCCCCCCTCTAGGAAAACATGCAGGTCACTGAGCTACTGAACAGCCGAGTGCTGAGCTGATGTCTAAATTAGAGTCCGGTGGTTTGGATTGCCAAAGCTTCAACAGGGTCTGGGGAAGTACAAGGACTTGTGAATAAAGAAATATTCCTGGAGCTTCTATTAAATGTGTCTTTTCACTGCTAAGCACCTGCTTTATGTAAACCTCACGAAAAATTTTAGTCATGGCTTGTCTGCAAGTCTGTTCATTTCAATTCACTCGAGGTTTGCGGGAAGTAATCACTGAGGAAAGAACTATCAATAATATTTATGAAAAATGGAGCCTAATGCTTGTCAGATGCCATTTCATAACACTTGGAGGTACAAAATCACAGTGCACATTGTGCAGGCTCCTTGAAGAATGTGCTTATTCTGATCCCAAACACTTTATCTGATTGTGTAGCTCCCCAAATAAATCAAATCCAGCTCAGTGCATCTGTTGCTGGTTGTTCAGCATATTCTCTCCCTTGCTCTGAGTGCAGATTTTAGAGTTCTGTAGAAAAACAATTTTCTTTCTGACAATACAGCAACATCAAAACTTGACGGGAATTTTATATTCAAATGTCTAATTGCATTTTCCTTAGTTGTCTATTTAAATTGGGAACTTACTTTGGCACTATCTCTAAATTCAGTCACTCCTTACAAAGGCACAGGAGCAGGATGATATAACTTTTTAAATATTTGGGAGTTTTCCCTCTTTAAATGGTAATCAGTAACTTTTGAAACAAAGAGTATATTTATGTATTCTTTCTTTTCACAACAGTAAAAGTGATAAGCACTGAAATAAAACGTATTTAGTGGGTAGTGAAAGTAAAGCAACCTCACACCCCCTAATTGAATAATGGATTATAATGAACAATATTATTTTTTTTTAAAGATGCTTCCATTTCTATTTACTCATTTGAGGATAACTCAGGACTTCCTTTACAGAAGTTGCGTCATTAATATTAAAATCTGCGTTAAAAATTGTATCAGTCAAAATTCTTAGATCATTTCTAAAAATTTTCCAGTATTCATGTCAGAATCTGTTTTCCAAAAAAAGTTATGTAACAAAACTTTAGTCACAGTCTCCCAAAGACTGAAACACATACAGAACTCTGAAGAGTAATTTTATTTATTGTGTTTTCTTGTGTGTGTGAATAATATTTGTACTGATCATTTTTAGGCAGTTATCATTTGTAAACACTCACAGAATATTTTAGATAGTTTGAACTGTTGTATCAGTAGTTTTTTGTTTTAATTGGCTGTTAATTTGTATGATGACATGTAAAAACTGGGAAACTGGTGGCTTTCTTATACCTTTTATGAAATACAATACCGATTGCCCAAATATTACCCCTTGGAAAAAAAATAATGTTAATATTAGCTATAAAACACAACCCAAACCAGTTTTTAACTAGTTTAAAGCTTCTGATGTTGAGCCACTAGGATGGTTCTCTCTTGTAGTGTAAACACTGATAACATAAAAATCTAAAAATTGACAATGTAAAACTCTAAACCACTGAGATTTAGCTACATGTGTATTTAACTCATGTATGTCTGTGCCCACAGTTTGCATTTAATGAAATCTCCAAATCACACAATATAAATGACAAAGTAAATGTTAAATACAGCCTGTAAAAATTATCTTGTTCATAAATTTGCCTGGTATTTTGCAAATCTATAATAGTATAATGTATGCAGCACAATGCTGTAATCTGCTCTCAGTGATATTTCTTCAATACACTGAGGAATAAATATTTTCATCACTGATGATTAATTTTTTCCATTGATTAGTGGAGAGTTGATGTCACCATAAGTATCAAAACAACATCTCAATGTTATTTCTATATGTTTCTATATCTCAGAAACAGCAAATATTGACAAGATTAAGGATTCAAACATGAATAAACTCCTTTTCTTTTCATGTAGCTAAATAAGAGCTGAAATGCTTTCAGTATTCTTTGCTGCTCAATGCCTGCTCGCAAATCCATGATGTGGTTGATAACAGTTCTTGGTCAGAACTTTACACTGGAGCATTTTGTTGTTTCTTCTTTATGTTTATATCAACCTTGGACAGTTTTGAAAGTATTCATTGACTTTCTAGCATTCGTGTGTCTGGAGCCTTCTTAGAACATTCTTATTCCTGTTTTGAGACAATATTTAGGAGAAAAATGCAAATGGACTTGCATGAAAGAGTGTTTGGCAAAGAACTTGCAATTAAATGGTGATGTTGAAGATTTAAATGAAAAAGCTTTTTTCTCTGCAAAGCTTTCGTGATTTCTAGAATTTCTTGCCAAAATACTTCTGGAGCCAGGATTTTGCCTTGTAGAACCGGGGAGGAGTTCCCAGGCATGGTCTGACTGTGCTGGAACAAGATCAAGACAGGGAAGTTGGATTCCCCTGAGTCCAGGATGCACAATTGTTTCAGAAAGAACCTGGTCTAAAGTTAAGGTAAGGCTTAAGTGATATTTTCTATTAGCTCATGAACAACTTGAGAGACAAAAATGGTGCTTTTAAACCATGCAAACCATAGTAATATTTAGTGTGCAAAAGGAGTCAGTGAGAGAGTTCAAGTCACTTTCTGGTAAATCAATAAATGGGACTGTTTGCATGTTAACTGGGCTTTGGCTTTTCTTACTCACCAGGGCTTGTTTGCTGTGGTAATTGCAATATTTCAGAAGCATAAACCCCACATGTCAAAAAAACCCCCACACTTTGACACGTTCCAGTGCTTTAAAACAAGATAACCCAAACAAAGTTTGGGGTCTTTTAGGGTTAATCCTCTGTATCATGTGAAGAACACCATACAGATGTGATCTGGAAACCTGTCTGGTGATGGAGGTGCAAACCACAAAATATGCAGTTAGCCTTTCTCTTTTTAAAAAGTGTTTTAAGCTTTAACCTCTACAGAAAACTAATTTCCAGGATTGACGCGCATTAACACCCCTATAGTAGTTCAGCCTGTCACATCTATAATTAAGTCTGTTCTAGTATTTGTGATATATAAATTCAGTAAAAGTTCGTGAACACTACTCAGAACATTTAATAGACCATTTATAGGGAATTTGTATTAAGGAAGGTGAGGGCACTTGATTTTTATACAAACATCTTTCTTTGCAGGCTACCATAGACCAGTTCATTTGAAATATCAAAGTCCCTAAAAGATGACAGAAATATGAAGAGTGTAAGCAGATCGATTTCTGAAGGTCTAATGATAAGGTTTGTCGGGGTTTTTTTGGTTGGTTTTGGTTTTTTAACCAAATTTTAGTATTAGTAGGTTTGCAGAATGCATGAGATGCTACTGCTGCTTTTTTTTTTCCTCTGAAAAGTGGAGAATTATGTGGTTGATTTTGTTTTGTTGATGCCATCTATTTACTGTACTGACAGTCCCAGGGGCAGCTGGATGAATTTTTTTGTGCCAGAGGATTCACATCTAAATTTACGTGATATTAAAAGGGTTTTTTTTCTTTTTATTTTTAAAAAATATAATAAAGCTTTACAATATGAGGATGTAAGCTCTCAGGTACCATTTGAGATACTAACATTTTCATTGTATAACCCTGTTAGGCTTTGCAAGATGGAAAAAGCTGAAAATGGACCTGAGGGCGAGCACAAAAGGAAATGCAATATGGTGCTTCCAAAATCGGTCAGGAGAGAATTATTGCAAACCTGGGCCCTTCATGGGAGGAAGCTGCACAGGAGGCAGAAATGAGTGAAATGACCTAGAGATGACAGTGCCTGTAAAAATACAGTGAGTGCTAATGATGCAGGACAGAGGGGAAAATGCAAACACACCACGTTATGGATCAGCAAATGGACAGGCCCTGTTTTTGGGGCACCACTGAGAGCAGCTAAAAGTGCCTCATTGGCAGATATTAGTGGGAAAGAGAAAGGTAATAGCACAGAGTGTTGAGAAGAGGGGAAAAAAAAAACCAGGAAAAAGACTAAAATTATTAGAAAACTTATTTTTGGTTTGGCAGTAGCTTTAAAATTCTTTCTGCTTGTAGAGTGCACTGAATTACATATTTTGGTAAATATTGTTTATCCAAAAATTATGTGTTTAACTCAAGATGAATCTTTACATTCTCACATAAAGTGTATGTGTGTTATGTTATTTTTAATTTAACTTTTTCCCAGTTGCTACATTACTGATGTGTTGTTAATCACAGTGTCTCAGGAAGTAGCAATATTTGCCTATACATAAAAGTAAATGCATAAATGGCACCTCAACAAGGCAGCTCTGGTTCCCTCCAGCCACAGAGTATTCTGAGGCAAAAAAGAGCCTTATGATAGGTGTAATTCTAGGTTAAAAACCCACAAACAAACAAACTCCTCTTTCCTCAGACCCTGTTTTTTAAGGTTTTTCCATGCTGGGAAGGTGCTGCCGTTTGAGACTGCTGGGTTCTCTACAGCACATATCAGATGTGAAAGACATACACAAAAGCACTTCAGGCTTCTTGGACACAGGTAAAATATTTAAGAAAAAAGCAAAGGAGTTACATTTTCCTTTAAGGTTAATTTTTGAGAAGGAATTTCTTTCATATAGTCTCACTGCAAACTTATTTACTTATCAAGGTTCTCTGCTCAGTTTTCATAGGGTTTCAAAAATCCCTCCCTGCTGACTGGTCTGAAATTATGAAGTGAACTGCAGACAAAGAAATGGATTTTTTTTTTGTCAGTGATTGCTCACAATCTGGATATTACAGCAATTTCAGAGTCACCTGGAGGAGTCTGAAACCATTCTGTCCACCCTTGGCAAGGAAAGATTGTGTCCCAGACCTTAAACTAGAAGCTCTTCCAAAGGTAACAGTGTCAGTCATACTGTGGGGGCAAATACTGGGATGCAGCTGAATGTCATTGGAAGGCAAGGTACTGTATATTAGACCTACATAATGAATGCAAATTGTTTTTTTAGGATCCAAATGGGAAAGCATAAAAGGCTACAAAAGCCTTAATTTATGATTTGTTCGTTTAGAGCTTCAGACCATTAAGTACCCATTAAATCGCTATTTTATATGCTGCTAAGTGCATCTCTATCAACAGAATAAAAAAAGATTGTTTAAATTCACCCTGTATCAAATAAAACATTTTAATTGAGAGCATTTGTGATAACAAATTGACTGGAATCAAAAAGTAAATTAATGCTGAGCTCTGATGACAGGACATCTTTGTGATTTTGCTTTTAGTGCCTTGTAGGTGCATGAACAGTTACATTATACATATGTTCGTTTGTATTTAGTTTTCAATCAGAAACATTTTACCCCAAATAAAACTTTCATTGCACTGGCAGAGTTCCCTAGACTCACGTCTGTCTCAGTAACTTTTACCGTGGAGAAAATAATAACTTTTTAACCATTTTAACCTTTTAGCCTCCATTATTTAGGCTGCGTACTAAAATGGGGAGCAGGTACAAGCAGATGAGAAGAAATTGCACGTTTTCCTCCCTTTGGATATTTCAGTGTTTGCTTTTGTTTCCAGAGAAGGTAAAGTTGTAACACCTGCCTTCAAAGAACATTGATTTGGAAACACTGACATTTTTTTGAGGGTCATTTTTGATTGCACTAAAACACTGCATTCCTGCAACTGAATTGGGTCCTTTTCTTTTGGTTGTGAGCTGCTCAGCCTTTCTATTGCCATTATTGCCTGACCTCCAATTTTCTCTGTGGGGCTGAGAACTGCTCCTCCCAGGATGAAATAATTGGAATATGTGTAGCTAGATAATGACATATACACAACTCTGCAGTAAATTGAAGGTCTTGTTCACTTATGCTAAAGATGTCTGAATTCCCAGAAGGAAGTATTCTAAAAAAAATGCATTTGGCAATCATTGATTTTAAAGCAAAATGTGTTGTCTTGTTTAATATAATAAATTGCTTCAATTTGGTTAAAACAAACCCAATACTCGATTTTCTGAAGAAAATTTTGGCATTAAGAAAATATTTCCAGACATAGTTTTTAGGTAAAATTATGTGCTAATAGCTCAGAAATTGAATTCTCTGTCAATACATGCATCTGAAAAGGTCACCCTGTGTCTCCCAGGAACCGCTGGATTGCTCCTGTAATGACTATTTTCTCGATAATGGGGAGATTCTCAGTGTGGGAAGGAGAAACCAAAGAGCAGAAGGGCTGAAGAGAAGATACCTGTAGCAACGTGCAGCTTGGAAAGGCAAGTAAAGGGCAATCCTGCAGCTCCTGGCTCAGACATGCTCACCAGTTAAGCAATTATATTACCTTGGGCTTCTCTGGGTAGTGTTTTCTGCCAGCCCATCTGGCCTGCTCCTTAACTTCTCCTGCAAGTTTTCTATTTGCAGCTCTTCCACCTTCCCCAGAGTTGCTTCCCCATCACGTTTTCCAACTTTCTGGCTCTGCCTTTCCCCCAGCTTCTTCCCTATTATTGATCAAACAACAGCAGTCGCTGAGAATTGCTGGGCAAGATCGTGCATTTTAATGTCTGTTTTGTGGGATTATTCGGGATGTTGTTAAAATCTACCTTTAAAATATATTTAGTTTTAATCTGATTTTTGTGACCCTCCTGCTTATCCATACGTGAGTAATTCCTCTAACAGTTTTCAAATTCACTGCCTTTTCAGCCTAATTCAGAGTGGGAGGCAAATGTATGTACCTGCTGGGAATTTAAAGAAGAATTATTCTTAATTCTGTGTGAAAGGGTAGTTTCAAGAAAACGTTTGCTCATTCCATTAAGTTACCATATTGTTCTTTTTCTGAGGATTCCATTAATCTGTATTTGTCATTTATACAGACAAGGAGCAATTCTGAAAGTGAAGGCATTTATCTATTTATCTGTTGATGGAAAATCACCTAGCACAGTATTTCAGTTTGCCTCAATTTTTTTATTGAACTTGGAGATTTAGCTCAGACCCAGTTAATGAAACTACGAATATTGGAAAGCAGAGAGAGGGATATTGTTGCTGAAATGGTAAATTGTGGTTTAATTCAATTTTAAGTTTCTATTTTTGTCATATTAGGTTAAATAAAGGGATTTAATGATGGATATTCAATATTTTTTCTTTTGATAGCAGAGATATGATCATCCCAGTCTGTTTAACATTTGGCAGGTGGTACCTGCAGTACATGCCCTTTAAGAGAACTTGTGCACGTGGTTTTCAACAGCATCCCTCTGGCACTTTGTGGTGGTGTTCTCTTTTATACCAAATCCTAAAACTCAGTGACTGGAAAACAGATTTATGCATATTTTTCAGGTATCATAGAAAAGACTTGACTCTGGATTGGAGGCTTTTTGTGTGGCTTTTGGTTTATTTTTTTTTCCCTTTAGCTGACCTTTTGTTTCTGCCCATGGAAAATCAATCTTATATAATACATTGGGAAACTCTCTCTCTTAAGACTCCCTGCCTTTCACTTTGGGTTATCCTCTCAGCCAAATCCTGCAAGATTATAATTGATTTTAAAAGTCAGCAGCAAAAGTATTTGATCCTTAGGTGACAAACAGTCAAAGAGGAGCCCTCAGATCAGTGTTAAACATCAATGAAATGAGATTCATGCTAGGATAGGCAGGTTACAAAAATTTAAATCCTGCTGTAATAGTGACAGTAATAAATGGAAACTCAGCAAAATGAAGCTATTAGTCAACAGTGTGTAATGTCATAAACTTGAGCAAATGATTACAGAGCAGCTCAGGCCTGAATTAAAACCAAACAAGCTGAAACAAGCAATATCATTGAGATGGATAAATAAATTTATTCGAGTGGATATAATGACACCTACATTAGAATAAAAGCCAAAGTTTTAGCTCATCTGTTTAAGCTAATCTGGACATCATCACTCAAAATGGGCAACAGCACCTGTATGCACTGCTACTAGAATCAAAATTTCGAATGCTGAACCCTGTCATTGTTGGGTTTTTTTCTTCTGTGGTGCTTAGAGAATCTCTGTAGAAAACTGTAGAGAGCTTCATAATGTCCTCATGAAAACTATTGCAACTATTTAGCATGAAGAGCACCTAAAACAATACTGGTACACAGAATGGCAAGGCAACCTTAGCAAAGAGTAAGGCTGAATTAAATTGACCTGGCATTAAAGAGCACAAAGCAGCCTGAAGGCACTTGGCCATAGGAAGGGTGTATAGGATAAAACAACCAGAAAACTGCTTCCAGGGAGGCAACCTTTCAGGGCACATAATCTACATCTACATAAGAAATTCAAATAAGGAGAGGAAAAAAAACAAATGGTTTCTGGGAAAAAAATAATGATTAAATGGTGTAGCACACAGTGTTATGCTGCACTCTTACATGCAGCTTGTTTTCAAACAATGCAAAACACTGTGTTGAGGGATTTTAACAATGACTCTATTGATACTATAACAAGCTGCAATTTTTCTTGTAAGGTCAAGTGTTCCAAATTACACCTTTAACATCTTCAGCAAATGCAGCAAAGAGTACTATCATTATTTTTCAACAGCAAGAATGCTAAGTGAAAATATTGGAATAGTCCAACTATAATATACAAATAGAGTAAGAGATGCTTGATGCTGAAATAACAAATTTTAAATTGTGCATAAAAATGAATTCTACTACTGAAGTCATGCAAAGTTTCTCTATTTTTGCATATATGTTAGCAGAAAATATACAATAATTTTCTTTCTTACAGGTTTAGAACAGCAGGTGACTTGTTAGCAGACCCAAGATGCTTCTGGAAGCAAAGCAGTGGTTCTGTATGATTCATCATACCTTTTGGATCACCATGCTGTAGGTTGAAAACATCTGTAAAAACAGCCTGTATTATTTCTTTGTGATCTGTGAGCCTCTGAAAATCCAGCTTCTTCAAAATGCCTATTTTTTAAGTGGAAAAAATTGAGTTTTATTTCTCACCCGAGGCATACTTAATCGGTATAGACCAGATTTCAGCTGATTTTACTATTTTTTTTCCCTGGAAGTAGGAATCTGCATGCAGATCTTGCATATAGGTCCACGTCTTTTAGCAAAGTCTCCAAAAATATAAATGCAGGTATAAAACTCAATCCAATGTGTTTAAGTGACAAGGGAAATAGAGGAGGAGTAACTGTGTAATACAGGAGTATAAAATCAAGTGTGAATTTAATTTACATTCAGGCTCAAATATTTAATCATCTCGGATGAAAAGTAGTGTACTCAATTTAGTCCACTCGTGGTTCACTCAATGGGTGTCTGTGAGGTACTTGATCTCCACCCTGGGTGTTGAAGGGCTCTGCCTTTATCCACAAAACAGCATCAGTCTAATTCCAAGCCCTTCCTTAACAGTCCTTTTTCCAGTCTGAGAGAGGAGAGAATTATCTTTGAGAAGTCAGTGGTCATGAGCACCCATGGCTCCAAGCTCACATTATTCACATCAGTGGAAGTCTTCTGCTGCTGCTCAGAGTGAGATGATTTTTAAATATTCTATCAGTGCTCTGAAACCTAGGCCTCCTCAACCTTCTTCAAAGCCAGTGGAAGCTGTTTTTTTGACTTGAGGAAAGCTGGCTGGAATCAATGGCTTGAAGGTCTGTCTGCCCTCACTCCTCCTTTCCTTCCTTCCAGTCTGCATTCATGTGGTGGCTGTCCTATCTGTATTTCCAGGCAGCACAGGGATGTAGGCACTCAACTCAGACACAAATGCCAAGCCAAAATAAACTAAACAATTCTCATCCTCTTATCTAACATTTTCAAGCTTGTGAGACGTTTTAGAGGGCACCTTGGTGATTTTGAGCCAGCTGGTGCCCTTGTAGCACTCTGTCTTGGCCATGTTTTCAGTCCTATTTCCAAGGGCTTTTTGCTGTTTTTCCCCTGGTTGTACTAAAATCTACTTGTTGCCTTGACAAATATTTGTTTCTGTTTCTGTGTAAGTAAACATCTGACATAAAATTGTCTCAGGATTCTATATGCAGATGACTGCTCTGCTACTGTTTACCAGAGTTCAAAACCTGGGCAAACAGCAATTTGTTTGGGCTGAGTAAGTAATACTTTATTTTAGAGGGCACAAATAGCCATGTAATTATTTTGAATTAAGAAATTACCATATCATTTCAGGCTCATTACATGGGTATTTATTCTCAGCAGATTATGTGCAGGCTGTTACAATAGTAACTAGTGTAACTTTTGTTTTGAAAGGGAAATAGGGTAGTAATGAAAGGAGAAAGGTGCCTCTGGTGAGCTTGCAATCCTTAAAATGGCAGTGTCACCACAAAAGTGTGGAGCTCCATTTTCAACTGGAAAATAATTGCTGTTCTTGCATAGTGTTTTAGTGAAGAAGCAACTAACAATAATGCACTCATTTATTTTTATTTACATATTTCTCACAGGGAAACCCAGGAGCTTTGGGAACCATAACTCAGGCAGAGGCTCTGAGAACAGCTTGCTGATTGCTGGCTCAGCTTGTTGTTCATTCCTACCTGGAAGTCAGGAATCTCAGCAGAACCTCAAGGCTTGATTTCGGGGCTCAGGCTCTGAGCACCACTCCCTGAATTCCACAGATTGGTGTTTTTATGGAGTTAGTGCGAGCCACAAGATTTGGGAATGATATGCATAGTTCCATCCATGGTTTCACTGTGAGGGATGGACTTTTTAATGGTAGTGGGCCAGGTGTGCAGCACAGGCATCGCCACAGAGTTTTTCATGTGCCTGAGAAAGCAACAGGAGGTGCTGGCAAAAATGACAGCTCTGGACAACCCATGTTGTCGAAGTACTACAACAGAGCAGGTAAAAACATAGTCAAACTGGGTAATGATATGTATGACTCATGTATTCCTAGCAGAGAATAGGTAGTTATAATTCCCTGAGGATCAGTCTTGGCATGGGTTAGGATATCCATGTGTTTCAGCATCTCTAATAGAGCAGCAAGCTGGTTGTTAATGTGAATTCCTTTCTGTTTTCTCAGTGTCCATCAAGCTTCTGTGCTGGATTGCACCGTGAGGGTGTTGCATGCACCCACCTTTCTGCCACGAGCCTCCTACCTTATGTTCAGCCCAGAGAGCCTGACCATGGATAACGGGATCAACAACCTCTGAGGAGCCTGAGCCAGTGGACACAGGGAGCCTTCAAGCCTCCATCACCTTCCAGCTTGTGCTGTAGGACACTCACCTGGCTCGAGTCCTCCGCTTCCCCAGTTCAGCTTCCTCTAACAAGAGTAAGATTGCTCTGGCTTTCCTTTCATGATTCTAAATGCTTATTTAATCTCTCTAATCTTCTTACCACCAGCTGAAAAGACTAGCACACAAAAACGTTACAAATATTTGTTGTGAGGTAGAAATTCACCTAGTCATAAAATAATTGCTTCTAAACTGTTAGTCATTCATGGCATGATTCTAATTTCATTATACTTAGGGGATCATAATGAAACAGACTTCCAAATTTACCCTGGAGCACTTCTGCAGTATTGGATTGGAAAGCTGTAATTTGAATAAATGAAATGAGTAACCAAAGACAGAATTTCCCTCTCCCCGATATGTCTCATATAAAAAAAAAAAAAAAAGAAGGAAAAAAAGAAGAAAACTGTCTTGTTTAAGTAATTAGTGAGATGCTGACAAAATGCAGGAGGTGTGCTGTGGATAGTTTGTATCTCAGGTGAAAACAAATTAAAAAAGATGATTTCTGTATAGACAAGCTAAGCTTGTTTTCGGAAAGGACAAATTCCTATTTTTGTATGATCAACTAAAGAGGTGGTGAGAGAAGAAATGTGCAAGAAAGCCTGACGATAACCTTGTTGTTCGTTTGAGAAAGGGAGAGCCATAACATTGAGAAAGCCCTCAGGTGTGTCATACAGCTGTCAGACCTTGGGTCTGAGGCTGGAGGAGATAATGACTGTGTTTGCTGCTCAGCACAAGAGAAACCAATAGAAGGGTTGAGGGATGGCAGTGTTTTGCTGTGATATGCAATAACAAGAAATTGCTAAATTCTACCTCAACCCCTTCCCTATTTTCTCCTCCACTCCCATGAGGTCACTCTGCCTGAGCCGCTTTCCTCAGCCACAGTTGCAGTTCCCTCAAATTCACATTTTGCTCCCTATCACAGAGTCAGGGCTTTGCTGCAAGTCACAACTCACTTCTTATTCCAATTCAGTGCACCTCCTCCTTTGGTCTCGTTCCTTTAAAAAACTGGCTTGATTTCAGGTAATTAATTCAGGTCAGTGCATTCCTTCCACAGATGGTTGGAACCAGGCTCTTTTCCAAAGGCTTGGAGAATGAGCATGTCCAGTGAGATTGGGCTGATGTTAAAAAGAGGAATGTTGGCCAGCTCACCTTAGTGTGAGCTAATGAGGATAACACAACTACACATCTCAGACTGGTTTTTAGGTAAAAGTCTTTTACTGACAGATCACCCCTATACATCTGAATATTGCCCTCATGTTAGAAGATTTACCTCTGAAACAAAAGCTGCTTATACATTTACCCCACCCTCACACTTACTCCTATATTTTCTTCCCTTTTCTAATTCCTCTTTTTCACCACTGGGAAGGAGAACCATTCTTTCTGTGTCCTTTTCTCACCCCTGATAATTTACAGTGTTCTTAGAAAAGGTGCAGTGAAGATGAGCACTTTCAGTGACCCTTCGCAGTATATATCAATAGATGGCAGTAGCTGAATCTCATTGGAAAGAACATACCTGTAAAAATGTCATAATTGGCTTTTTCTGTAAGACAAAAATGAATGCACACTTTATGGATTGAAAGAAATGCAAGTTATTTCATAAATCAGGGTCAAAGTACAATTTCCCTTTTTCATTCTCAAAAGTTTTGATAGCAAAAGTTGCTTTAAACAGCATCCAGTTTGCTGGAAGCCGTAAATTGAAAGACTCCACAGGTTCAAAAACAGGATCAGAAACCTAGATCTGTTCAAGCCCATGAGTCTTTCCTTGGAACTGGGTTGGAGACTTGTTACTGATGACATAGTCATGACATTCACTTACAAAACAGACTGTCAATACCTGCACTATAATTTGGAGCCAGAAAGTCCTGCATCCCAGGTGGATTAGCTTGTTTTTGAAATTTCCCCAAATGTTTTCCTAATGCCAATCCAAATATTCTGTAGCACTCTTGTAAATACAATCTAATCTCATTATTTTGTAGTATCCTGTATGTGAACACATATATTTTAATGTCTCCAGTTTACATGAAAGCAAAATTTCAAAGTACTCTGTAATCACCATTTTTTTAATGGAGTAAGTCCAAAAAGCTAGTCTGTTAATCAGTAACTCGAGTATCTGCAACACATTTTCAAGATGTTCACGTTTTTGATTTAATTTTCAAAAATTTGGAAGTCCCAGTTCTCCTTCAGTGACAATTTATTCTTCTCCTTTCGTGACTCCTACTTATTTTCCTGTAGTACAAAATTTACAATTCGTTATTGTATTGCTGGAAAAGTTTTGACAAAATCAAAATCTGTTTTCACATATGTATGATACATCTTCAGTGAAAAGTCATTTTGAAGCATCACATGGATTTTTAGATCACTTAGATTTTTCTCATCAGAAGCAGAATGTCACCAAAATTAGCATAAGCCAGTAAATTAAAGCATATGGCTGCTGATGTATCAAAACTTCTTGATGGGAAAAACAGAGCCCTCTGGCAGAACATTTCTGAGCACTGTTATCATCTGAATTCCTGGGTCTGTAGAAATATTTTGTGCTTATTTGCAAGCACAGTGGTTTTTTAAGTCTTGATCGTGATTATTTAAATTCTTTTGTTTATAATTCAAAGTTTTTTTGCTTCTCCCTTTCTGTAAGTGTTTAAGTGATGCTCCAGTAAGAAACATTCAGAACAGATATATTTTTGTGGCATTTATTCTGTGAGCAGTCGGGGGAAATGCACTGCCTGGTAATTGGCAAACCAATATTTTCAGATTTCTAGTTGAGTTCAGAGGATAGTAAAATGCTGGAAGCTTATGCTCAGTATTATCTAAGTTCTGTGAGCCTTGCATTACCAAAACCATGTTGCAGTCTGAAAGAACCAATTTTTTCATGATACGTTAAGTACATTTTCTCTGGATAGAAAATGTGTGAGGGTAATTATTTTTGTGTGCTGTTATGAAACTGCTTACTTGTTGCTGTATTGGTTTAAAATGGTAACTTGATAATGATTAATAATTATTATTTCAGGCTTTGGCCACGTGTTCTTGTCCACTCCAATCTCCAGGTCAGCCAGAATGCACCTGTATTGCATATATATCTACTTATACAATGATTTTTGCACTTCTCATTCTGCTCCCTCTTTCTTTTACAATCTAAAACTACTAAGATAGATGGCTTCATGCTTCTGCATGCAAGCTAAATAGATGTAATTTTAATCCAAATGTGAATTTTACTTGCGTATCTACAAGATGATACGGTACATTCAGTTTGAGCAAGATGCATTTTTGATGATGAAAAAGAATTTAAAGTGGGAGAAGAATGTTACCCATCATTTTCCCCAAATCATGATACATGATTTCACTCAAACATCTGTCAGCCACACAGTAGTTCATTTTCCTGAATCAAACCTTAGAGAAGCTAAGGAACAATAACGTCGCTCAAAGAAAATTGAGCACCCGCTGGGCAAATGATATTATTGTTTTCAGCTGCTCAGAAGTCTAAATTCTCAACTGTTTTGACTGGAACAGTCAACTGTTTCCAGAGGTGTGTCCCTGTGCCCCTTCCTCTGCTCACACAGTAGCATGGGCCGCAGTTTGTATTCCCAGATAAAAGCAATGTTTGAAGTGACACCTGTGCTTTTCTCAGTTCTTTGAAAGTCCAAAGCTCAGATATGATCTTTCCTGAAATCGCATTCGACCTGTACTGAAGTCTAAGGGTGGAAATGAAGAGATTTAGCTTAATAAAATTCATCTTTATCTGCTTGAGGTATCTGTCTGGAGCAGAGCCCAGGCCTGTGAGCTGCACCCATTTCTCGGAGCGATGCAGAGTCACTCGATGCAAGTTTGCACTCAAAGATCTGCTGTGAAGAATTAAGTAGGATTTTTTTTTCCCACAGACATTCCATGTAAGTAACAAAATCTATCCTTACTTAATATAAAGAGAAAAAATCCCCAAGCTGCTAGAGGAGAAGGTGAATTTCCAGGTATTAAAGAAAACCCAAACACAATTCATAATGGTGCTGAGCTTTAAAGAAAATTGCCTGATCCTTTTTTCCAAGATTCTTTCAGTCTTTCCAAGATTCTTTCAGATTCTTTCCAAGTTCTTTCAGTCACGGGGTTTTAGAAACCTTTTACTACAGTAAGAAATTCTCATCCATATTTGGGACCATTCTCAAAAATGCATATTACATTATTCTAGTCTAAATTTTTTCGTTATTGCCAGTAAAAATAGGATTTCCTTTTCATCAGGTGAATAATATTAACTGTACTGACTAAGACTGTGGGGTGTAATGCTACATACAGGTGTTTAAAAATGAAAACTATCATTTAATTCCAAAATGCATGTTATTTCACTTCATCAGGACTAAAAAAAGATTGCTTCTTTAAATGTAAATGCAAGTGTATGTAGTTCAAGGATCAAGGTGGTGCTGTAAGAGACACAGACACAATAATGTACATTTTATAAAAGTTTAAAGTTTTAACTGAAAAAAACCCCCAAACCCAAAATAAATGTCAATCTCTTTCTCTCTCTTCGCTGGTCACTTCAGCCCTAGAAAATTAAACAGAGAAAAAAAAGGGGGTAAGCTTATAATACAGTGAGTTATCTTTACTTCACATCATCTATTTCCAATCCTGCTGTTCTTTTAGCTGTGCAGCTACAGATGGTGGTCGCACTGTGGAGTTCCCGAAAGCGCCATGTAGATTCAAGCACCAGACCATCAGAATCCCAGCTGCTAGCTAACAACCCAGTCTTGATTTAATTTAATCTAATTTTTTCCTCTTTCTAATTATTTTTCCTTCCACTAGAGTGGAAACAAGTTTAAAAAAAAATAATAAAATAAAAAAAGTATAAAAATACAGAAGAAACATAGATATTATTACCAACATTTTTTTATTCTCCTTGGCCTCCTAGTCTGCAGGAGATTCACAGCTTCTATTTTGTGAGGATTATTAGGCTGATGAATAAATGCTGTGAAGTTTATTTCACAGTCTTTAAGTCTTCTCTCGGAGTCATTTGGATTTGCAAACTTTCACAGTACTTTGGCAGCACTCCTTGATGTTTTTCTCCAAGACAGATACCCTTCCACAGCAGCATTATTTCAGCCTTTCCTTACACTCGCGAGTGGTCACTAGGACAAAACCTTAATAAGATCTATTGAGTTTGTCCTTATCCACTCAGTGCATTATTCGACTCATGAGAACTTTCTAGGTTCCAAACAGAGGATGAAAACCAGCCATTCTTGTACTCTCATCTCTGTCAAACCACCTGACCTAATTTCTGATGATTCTACTAAGATTTTGAAGTAATAGACCAGGTCCACACAGACCTGCTCCTACTAGAAATCTCCATAGAGTAAATGCAATCTGAGTTAAAAAGCTCAGAATAAAGACACCAGGATCCTTCTTTCTTTCTCAAAATGCAGGTCATCCCTGGGAATTCTCCCTGATCTCTGTGGGTACTTCTGCACCAGACAGATCCAGAGGGCCCCTGAATCCAGAGATCACAGGTGCAACCAGTGTTAAGGTGAGATCTCCTTTCCTCTTGCTTCCCAGTTGTCCTTGGATTGGTGTCAACAAATCAAAGTATGCTTCAAGCATTTTCCTGATGTGGGGATAGGATCCTGGAGCATGCAGTGGGGGTTCTACCAGTGAAGTGCTGACGTCTCTCTTATCTTCCCTAGAATAAATTAGACCACTGGCTCAAAGATGACTTCTAGCTATGCTTTAAACAATTTTAGCCAGACAGGTGATGTGAATATGTATTATTTACTGAAGTTTTTTCCAGCTCAGTTTTTTGACCTCTCCCCAGATTGACCTGCTGTCATACTTAATCACATCAGTATGCTTATTTTGCCTTCTGAAAATACATTTTGTTTATAATACAGATTCACAGAGATCCTGTGTTAGTACTGAGGGAGTTTTGCTGTAGTGTTAGTTGTGTGCTGGGGTACCCAGAGGCTGTGGAAGCAGTCTAGCATTATTGTTTCAATCCAAACAAATATGGTAAAGGCATAAAGAAACCTTTAAAAAACACATTCATGTACATGCTTTCTGCTAGAGCCATGAAATGGCAGCAAATCTAAAAAAAAAATGTATCAAATGATGATTTTCTATTGTGATTAGTTCAAATATCAAAAGAAACCTGTGGCTTTTCAGCCTTTAATTAAACCATAGGTGCTTCTTTGTTTCTCCTTCCTACGTATGTTTTGCTTTTAACAAGGGTGGAAAGCCTAAAATGGTTCAGGGCTGTGCTTTACCTCAGAAATGGCTCTGACCTGGTGCTCTGAGGATGATGGCAAGCCTGTGGTTTGCTGTGAATTAGCTCAGTGCACTTGCTGGGACTGGGAATCATGTACTGTAACTAAGGCGATAGACCATTCCCGGGTTTCATTCTGTGAGGTTCAGGGAGCCTCCTGCAAAGTGCTTGCTTTTAGTGCCTTTTGGAGGACTTCAAAGAACACCAGGTTTGGGGGGGAAGAAAATATAGCAAAAGTACCCAACTCCTAATGCAAATGCATTGCTTCCTGTCAGCTTTGCTAAGTAGGGGCAGTGTGTGGTACAGCTCGTTGCTGAAGAGGAAAACTCAGTTTTCCAGCAATATCCTTTGTATTTTTTTTCAGGTAGGGAAAGGATCTGTTTTCTGTTTCAGGTTTTAAAATATAATGTGTAAGAGGGACTGCATTTCTTTTCTCAGGCTGCAAGAGTAAATACTATATATTACATCTAACTACTATTTATGCAGAGTCTAATGAATTTGCTGGATTCACCGGTATATTAAAAGTGTAAAAATATTTATTTCTGAGACTTATTTAAAAAAATAATAAAAAAATAGTTTAAAAAAGCATTCTGGAAGAGTTTTTGAGGCATGAGTTTTCTCCCTTGCGTTTCAGGTAGGGATGCTTCCTGGAGCTGTGAGCATAAGCTTGGCTCATCCCTTAAGATCCATGCTTGGATGGTAGCCCACGTGGAGAAGAGTTTAGCTATCTGTGCTACACAGTCCTTCACACAAGGAGGCTTTTCTGAGGGATTTGAGAGGGTAGTGAAGTGGGCAACACAAGCAGAAGAGTTTGGCAGGCTGGGGAGAAACATCCCAGCTGGGAGGCTGTAAGCACAAATAGCTGATCCCTCAGCTTTTCTTTTTACCTCTGCTTCTAAAGAGCAGCAACGTTGTGTTTTAGGAAGCTTGAAGTGCACACCACTCTCCTGGACTCTGTAGTGTTTTTTATCCATCTTCAGGAAAACAAGAGCCAAATGCTGGAGTGTTTTTGGGAGGCATCGCAGGATCCAAAATTCAGGTCGCAGGTGAACAAACCACACTCTCCAAATGTGTGATTATCCCTCATTCCATTCGTTCTCAAGTGGAACCTTCCAAGACTTACAGCTGGTTTGTCCTTTGTTCTGTTCATTTTTTTCCCTCTCAGTTACAAACTCATGTAAAAGCCCAGGCTAATCCAGAGTGTAGCATGATCGAGGATTTTGCTTATTCATAACAATTTAGTAAGCTGTGCAAAGATAGTGCTATTTTAAAAGTTTTTAGATTGTATCTCTTCCTAAAGAGTAGAAAATGCAAATGGCTTAATACAATCAACTGTATCTGCTTAGACTTGCTAAATCATGAGGAGTCGTGGTGCAAAACAACATAGCTCTCTTCCAGGCAACACTCTAAATTTATGGTACAATGATGCCAGATGACAATGGAATTGCGAAGGAAGTGCTTAGTACCTCAAAAATTAATACCTAGCGAGTCCATTTTTTTATGGTGATGATTATAAGTATTCACTCTGTGTTTGAACATAATCCTCTCAGAACAGCAGTTTACTAAATGTACTGGAGATTATTGAACAAAATACAAGTTGAGGTCACGTTTGGGTCTTCATTGGGCAAATAACTATCATTTTCTTCTCAATCAAAAACAAAATTGCAGTGTTGCAGGAGGCGCTCGGATTTGGTGGATACAAATGCGAAGTTGATACCTGTGCTCTGAGGAATTCAGAGCTACTCAGAGGAAAACAAGCACATTACACTTCTTCTTAGTTATGAGAATAAGTGTATTATTAGACTTCAGGAGCTGTTACGTGAATGTGAAAACACTGACCAAACACACTAAGAGGTGGTGATGCTACTGAGTCCCACGCAGAGATGGACACCTGCCTTAGTGTAAATACTCACAGAGGTACAGAGATGATAAATAGGAGGGAGGTAGGGAGGAATTCAGCCTCTCCCAAACCTTTCCATTGTTCACTTCAAATAGAAGTTTCACAGCCTCTGCTTTATGATCCGTTTGTTATATTATGTACCTATTTTATTTAGAGTAACAAATCAGTTATAAGCATTTATTTTTAGCAATGAATCACACTTCTGGGCACACTTAAGCAGAGCTCATGTATGGTCTGTCCAGTACTCTGCTTGCAGCTCTTTGCATCAGATGAAAAATGCACAACTTAATCAGTTGTAACTGCAGCTATATACCAGGAGGGCTGTTTGATCTTAAATCTGAAGAAATCATCATGACATTGTTTATTATTTCCAATTTCACAGTCTCACGCAAAATGCAAGAGTTTATTTTAGCAGCAATCATAAAACTGAATAATTTGTTTCTAGACATACTCTTTGCTAATTGGTGATGCAGTAAATTTTTTTTCAGTCAGTTTTGTGTCTTTTGCCACAGCTCCTCATATTTACATACAGACCCAGAGAAGCAACTGTTAGAACTGGAAGAACAGTGGCAGAATTGTGGATGGCATATGGTGTACTTTGACTAATTAGGACGAAGTCCAATTTATTCCAAATACAAGAGAAGGATAAAGAGGGTCACTAACTGCGTTTGTGTTAAACTGTGAATTTCACTCCTCACTTTTCCCCCCTCTGAAGTGGACTTTCTCCTGCCTATGTTACTCGGGAGGTGATGTCAATGCAGTGTAGGACATTAACAAGACCAACCCTCTTAGCTTTGAGGTTTGACTTTCCTCCTCTCCCCTCCCAGCCTCCTCTTAATGATGTGACAGTTTGTTGCTGCAGGAGAGAGACAGAACTGCACCTCTGGTAAGTAAAGGTCAGACGCCCAGGGCTGCACAGGCTGCTGTGCTGATCAGAGCCGGGGAGAAAAGAGAGGAGTGATGGCTTCTCAGTGTTAAGAGTGGCCTCACAGAAGAAATGTATTTGAAATAACAATGGTTTGAAGCAGCATGTCACTAACCTCCAGTTCTGGATATTAAAAAAAAAAAAAAATCCCAAGCCCTTGAATATTTAATGATAGCTGAACAAACTTGGAGTGACCCAAGGAAGATGGAAAGTCACAGAAGTTAATGCTCCCAAAATACAGCAGAGCTCAGTAGTCCTTTAAAGCCATTAAAGAGCTTTTACCATCTGTTAAGTAATTACCTATCATCATTAGTTATTAGAAGTAGGAAATGATGTAAAGGGCACCAAAACGGCAGAAAAAGAACAGCCAGATTCTTGTGGGTTTCTTGAATGAGGTCATTAAAACGTGGTTATTAATACTGAAATAAAAATGAAAAACATTTATAGGCGACGTTGTAGCTGCTCTGTTTCAAAAAAGAAAGCACTGCATTTTTCCTGACAGTAAATATTTAGCTCAAGTCTTGCACTTGTTACTAGCATGAGATAAAATCTCCAAAAAACAACATAAGATGATGAAGATTTAAGGTTTCTGAATTCAGTGCATTATAGCTCAGCTAAAACCAATTACGGAAAACTCAATTTGAGGATCATGACTTGGAACAGATTAAAACCAAGTAACCAAAAACCCCCAAAGCTGTGTGTGCTTTTAAGCTGCATGATTCTACATGCAAACATATGCGCACATTCTTACTTATACACCAATATGGGCTGTGATTTCTGTGATTTCCCTAATTCTAATTTCTTTTTTTCATCCTTCTTAGTCAAAGTAGGTTCCCAAAAATGTATTTCTTTCTAGGCATTAGCTGCATATCTTTAAGCATTCTGCAAGAATTGAAGTCTACAGGACTCAGGTTGCACAGGGATCCTTGGGTATAGGTTTTGCAATTTTTTAGTTTTATTTCCTTCAGCAAACTGATATATCTCACTGCAAGTTCGTAATACACATTAGAGTTATACAAATGCATAAAAGCCCTGTTCTGGACATTTTTTAAAATGTGCTCTCAGTTGTTTTTCATGGAGTGGTTCAATTCCAAAAATGATGTGGTTTTCTAGTAAAGGAGGATAATTCTGTGTCAGTCAAGAAAACTCAGAAGGGTGTAGGTTGTTTTTGATGTATTTAAATTTGAATTTTGATAGCTGTACCTATTTCTTCTCAGATTCTCTGCTGGAAAAGTCCTTGCAGACACATTATTGGGCCTCCTATAAAACTAAAAATGGTTTCAATGAGTGAAGTTGTTCCGAAGACAGCTTGTGAGGGCTGAGTTTGTCTATACTGCAACAGAGTAAATGTTGAGAAAATACCTTTTCCTTGGCAAAATTGCTTGGCTTTTTGTGAGAAACCTAAAAAACCCATAAGTGGCAAAGGATGAGCTGTGCCTGTGTCAAGGCACACAAAGGACCTGTCCTGAATGTGTGCTTTGAGACCTCAGTACTGAGAAACTGCCAGTATCCAAAGCAAATAGTGCCCAAGTGAGTGGCCTACCCTGGTCTTGTAGTTGCACAAAAAGAATAGAAATAAAAGAAACTGTTGAACTATCTAGAAATCAAAGAGAAAGTCATGCCCAGGCTGCCCAGGCTAACCCTGGTTTATGGCTGCAATAACAAGACAACTGTGTGAGAAAGGGGCAAATCTCATAAAATTAAAAAATGGGGAGTTTGGAAATTGCTATGGTGGATGATCAAGAAAGAAGTACAGTAAACACCAAAAAAAGGGGAATTAGGACAGCAAAACCAGGGCCACTGGGGTAAGAGAACACAGGGCGAGCTATGTAATGGGGAGAAAAAGGATGAACATGGGAAGGGGAAAAAGTAATAAAAGGAGTAAAAACTGGTGCTGCTCCAGGGCTCCTTTCAACAGCCCCTTGCCTGATCAATGCAGTCGTTCCCACCATAATCCTATCTGAATTTTTTTCCATCCAGAAGGGGGACAGTGCATCTTCCCTGGCCTTGTGGGATCCCCATGAGCTCATCCCAGCACCGAGCATGGATGGGAGCAACTCAGGGAGCACAGCATCACCTTCCCTTCACGACCCTCTGCATGAGGCTGCTGGATCTGTGGCTGCAGACGTTGAAGGACTGCAATGTCTCTGTGTGTATGTATGGCCTTCTTTCTTTCTAGGGCTTTATTGCAAAATCTAGTGAATAATATTGAATTACTTTGCTTCTTGGAGTAATTTTTCCCTGGGCAATTTCTTTTTAATATGTGAAGTATGGCATATATAAAATGCACCACATATTTAAAAAAAAAAAAAAACCCACACAATTTTATTTTGGTTTTGGCAGCTGCAAGTCTAAACATTTAGGTAAAGAACAGAGGCATTAGGTTTGTACTGCCAAAATCTTACTCATAAGGTACCTTATCCCATTATTTTTTCCATCTGTTTTGTCTCTTAGAGATTATTGCAGCAGCTTAAGAGTTTGATTTGTTTCCACCAAGGCATAGGAAGAGAATCTGTGAAGAGTCAGAACTGCTTAAAACCACAGTCTTAACTGCTGAAATATTCTGTTTATGAAAATACTTTCTGAATTTATGTTCAAAATCCTCTGCCTGATTTGCTGAATGAGGAGGAAGAGAGAGCAGGGGATTTTTCTCTGTCAGGTCTCTGCAAGCATGGCTGTGTTGAATATTTAAATACAGCATTTGCTGTCGGTGCATATTGTTACACGCTTTTTTTGGGGGAATGACAATCTGTGGAAAATTATGTTTGCCTTTCCATTAGAGTAAAAACAAAAATATCAAACAAGCACTGAATTATATTTTAATGTAATTTGATGTTGTGTTCTGTTTTAATCAAAAATTGTTTGGGAGTATCTCTCCCCTTTCTTGCTTCAAACCCAAGCAGCAGTTTTGGTGGGGACAGTCTGGATGATGGTGGTGGTAAAGAAACTTGGAACAAATACCTGCAAAAGTGAGCACCATTTATTCTGTATTCAGACACCTGACTAAGAACTGGACTGCACAGTCCTTGAGTACCCAAGGCCCTTCTGCAGAAGCAACTTCATTCTGCAGAATTTTTCTGTCTATGTGGACAGCTTCATCTGCTCTCAGACTCCCCCTGCACCTGAAACATGTCTCCAGTCCATAAATAACAGTGTCTTGCTGGCACTGAGCCTCAGTCCTAGAGGCTGATTTATGGACCTTCAGGAAGAGCAGGCCAGCCCTTGAGGCCAGAGACTCACCCCTCCATATTTTAACATCCAGGAGGATGTAAGGGTGGCAAAGCTGAAACACTGACCTTCTCATGCATTGCAATATACCATATATCAGGTGGTGCAATCGTTGGGTTAATGCTGGAAAAGCAGCTACCAGTAGAAGGTTTGCTGTGAAATAAGCAGAAATTTAGCTTGTCTGAAAATGGAAAGGGAGCTCAAGAACTGTGTGTCACAGCCTTTGTTCACTGTGATCTGAAAAAATGTGTAAAAATAATTTTGGTTTGGGTTTTTGTTTGGCTTTTTTTTTTTTCCCCCTAGAAAAATGGAACAGGTTACCTGAGCAATGGTTGAGAAGAGGACTGCAACCAGGGCATCTCAATGGCATTTGAAGGTAACAAAATGTCTATGGGGTGAGTAAATCTGTGTATTAGTACCAGCACCAAGTCCCTTGATGCATTCTCAGTAAGTTAGAAGTTGCAGCATGTAGAAAGCTGTGACAAAGAAGGTGTGACAGTTAAAAAGGAAATATCAAAAATAAAGTAAAATAAATCTTTGAACGAGCTGAACTCTAAATAATTAAAACTCGCAAAAAGTGTAAGAAGTGAAGCAGAAATAATTGTTGGTGCTAATGTTTAAAAGCTATGAAATGCCTGCATGTGTCCAGGCATCATTTTCTTTTCTAAGATGTCAGATTTTACATGACAGAAAGTTATCACCCCCAGACTGGTATTTTTGGAACTGCTCAGTGTCTAATCAGTTAGTGAGAGTAGTTAACAATTGCAAGCCTCATGCCTGGAAATAAAATCAACGTGAGTGTTCCTGCTGTTGGCTGAGTTGGGCTGGGGGTGGGCAGGTTGGTGGTGGACAGTGATGGGACCTTCAGTGCCCAACAGATGCCCACTTTACCCACTCCAATATGCTTTTAATCATAACTTGCTTTCTATCCCTACTAGCGAGGATTTGGGTGGGTCAGCGGGAGCACAGAAACCCAAACAGTAAGTGGTACCCTGGATCTTAACCTAGAGGCATAACAGCCATTTCACTCTATAAATCTATAAATATTGCTACAAGCCTTTTGTTGTAACGTTGCTGGAAGAGCTTTTATTTTCATATTGCAAAAATAGGAAGAAAGCGTTGAGTTAAGACGATGCTGTAGCCAGCAGGAACAAGGGAGAGTAGCGGCGCTCTGTGACAGCAGAAATAAAAGCACAAGCAGGGAACCACACTGCAAACCATACCCACCAGGAACTACTAAAAACCAGGAGCTGCCCCATGCAGGCTGGAGAGCTGCCACCCGTGGAGAGAGAGAACCCTGGAGCTGCACAGGGCACAGCTGTGGAGGGCAAGCTGGGGAGTCACGCTGTGCTTGTGAGGGAAGGAGAGCTGGGGGAGCAGGGGATGAAGTTTCTAAGCATTGCAATTTTGCTGTGATTTGTTCAGGATGGGCTGCTCACCCATGAAGCAGGAGATAGCTGCTTTTTTTTCTGCTTTTTATTTCTTTTCTTACTTTTTTGTTTTTCTTCTCTATTGCTGCAGAGCTTTTGTCAGGTCAGTGAGTTGAAACATCCTCCAGCAGGGTCAGACAGGAGGTACAGACAGCCCAAAAAGGGCTTCTCAGAGAGGGACATGGGAGAGGCATAAAGAGGGAACAGGGAATGAGAGAAGCTGCGAGTCTGGTGTGTCCCAGCTTGTGCCCCTTCCTCCTGAGCCTGGTGCTGCAGAGGCTGTGTGGGTCATCTTGGAGCTGAGGCCTCCAGGTCCTGCTGTGGGTGTCGATGGCCTCAAAGCTGTCAAAGTTGTGAGCACGGCAGGTCCACTTGGCATCCACAGCTCCCATCCCAAATAGGTGTGCTTGAACACTTCCCAACCACTGTTAAGAGAGGGCCAGTGGAGACAGGGTGTGCAGTATCTACCATGAGTGAAGTGACTGCTCTGGTAGCTGTGTGTTCCTCTGCTAGTTAATCCCCACTGTCCTCACTGTTGATTTAAATACCTTTATGTGGCATTTGCAGACTAATGGAGCACGGGGACCCAGAAGGAGCCTCTGAAAGGTTGTCTGATATGATCCACATAAATCAGAGCCCATTCATTCTTGCACATGATCCCCTGCCTGTGTAGACGTGGCTTCTGCAGCAAAAAATAGAGATAAGTAGCAAAAGCTGCTTAAGGAGAAGTCTCATTGTACGTGTTATGACAGTAGGGAGAGGGATTAATCCTGGCAGTGTTTCCCTTGTATTTGTTAAGGCGGATGATACACAGTGACAATGGCAGCTGCTCCTTTCCAGAGCTCTGCTGAGAAAACCTTACCTGTATCCTTCAGAGGTGCATAATGCATCATTCCTAGCTCACAGGGGTGATCAAGCCCAAACATAGCACCTTATTAGCTCACATTTTGAAGAGCCTTCTCTGGAGGAACGTAAAGGCTGTGAGTGTCACGGTCTCTGTGAGAGCAGCACAGACACGTCCCCTTCCATGTTCATGGATCAACAGCCTTTCCTGGAGTACGTAGCTAAGCCCTTTCTCTATACTTTTGTTTTCATAATCTGCAGAGAAAGAGCAAGGCTTTTTTCCTGCCTCACTGAGTGTGTTGGTTTAGTGCCTGTGTGTAGCTTAGCTAAGCCAAAAGAGAGTTGGTACCACTCAGAACAGCACTCAGATTGTTGGGCTACTTGAGGAAAAAGTGTTTCTCAATCACTCCTTTTGAACCCACTGCATTTAACATAGAAGTGCTAAACATGAGTGGAATGAGTGGAAAGGAATAAAGAGCTTTGATTTCTCAATGCTGATGATGAATGCTGGTGGTGATGGGAACTCTGGGCTAATTGTATCTATGCTGGGGATTTTTTTCCTTCCTTTTTTTTTTTTCCCTTTCTTTCTTTCATCCCATAATTGAACAAGCTGCTAAAAGAACCTTAGGATTAAATATTGAACAAGATGGTTCCTGAGTAACCGTTTCAACTAATGCACCAGAGAGTTGTACAAGTTTTTGCTACACTTGTGTTGTTTAGGGAATGCTCTTGATAGGGATTTGACTCTCCTGCCTGTAAACACACAGCTATGAGCAACAGTTGGAAGGATGGAGAGGCACTTTACCTGCACATCAAGCTGGTAACCCTTTCTGGATTGCACAGATCCCCCTGGGAGGAAGCATGTGACGCTGTTTAGTTCCCCCTGCAGAGGGGATTCCCCAGGAACAGACCGTCCTACAGCATTAACTACCTAAAGCTGACTTACCATCAACAAAAGCTAAGAGAGGAAAAGAAACACAGTAAGTGATCTAAAGAGACAGCCATGCTGTGATGGAAAAAGCCTTTAAAAGTAATTACATAAAAAGCATGAGCTTCTATGTAGAGTTAGGGTCCCTGAATGGAGTAATTAAAAAGGAGCATGCATTTTCTGTTAGAAATCTATCAGAAGTAAAACCAAAATGTAATCAGATTCAGCTTCTATATGGAAACTTTTTTCGCTTCACAGAACAACTAAAAGAAGGTGAATAACAAACACCACCAATTCCCATTGCTGTCATCAATATTGAAGTACTTCACTGAAGCAAAATGTTACAAAGGAAGTTGGGAATGGACATTTAAAGACTTAAAATCTACTGAATTTTCTCCCCAGTTTGATTGTAAGTAACCATACCCTCATTTAGTGCAGCATGTGAAGTGCCTGAGCAGCCCAAGGAGCAGGGCAGTGCTTCAAACACAGGCTGTGCTGCTTCAGCTACTGCCAAGGGAAGGCGTTGGGCTTGTCAGGGTAGTTTGTACGTAAATTGAGTGAGGTTATTTGTGTTTCAGTGTTACTTAGAAGTTAAACAGCCCTTTTAGAAGGAAATTTTAGGCAAATCAACACATGCATTCCACCCTCCTCCCAATAGGGAAGCAATTAGGAAAGCGAGGAGAGCATTCCCAAACAGCACTGCTTAACACACAGGTCTGAAGTGTTTGCTTTTTTTTAATCTAATAATGATACTGACTGGATGATTCTTTTATCTTTGTATTTCACTCTCTCCTGGTTTAAGCATAGACAATAGTTTATGAATCTCCTGTTTTGTAACAGTTCATGAGAGTGTTGCTATTGTTATTTTTTTCATGTTGCATAGTGGGAAAAGAGGCAGAAGATAACATATTTGTCTGCTCATATCTTACATATTCTCAAGAGCTCAATAAGAAATAAGAAGTTCCAGAAACACAAATGTAAAATTGTATGCGTTGCTTAGCAGGATCTTTCCTACCTAATTTTCTGAATAGCCAATCTGATTGCACCTCCAAGGTGAGGGCTGTTATAGGTTCAGAAATGTTGGATTTTGTTAGTTCAGTTAGATTGTGTTCTGTCTGGATACTGAAATGCCTGGTTGAAATTCTGTGGCTTGTGTTATACAGGAAGGTAGGAGAGCAGGTCTTAGCAGTTCCCTAAGCTCTTGAGAGGCATTTTGAGGATCTGTCAGTCAGATTGGGAATCAGGCTCCCAGAGGATGACAAGCACACAAACAGTCGTCTTTTTTTTTTTCTCAATGTGTAATTTAGCATCACGTGAAAGATCTGTTGTAGAGCATGAATCTTATTCTCCAGGGCAGCTGTGATTGTCTCCCTTCAGTTCTCTCTTCTATGCACTTTGGAACTCTTTTGTGTAAGAGGTGAGCTCTTGTAGCTGGGAAGTTAACTTCTACTCAGGGTTGATATTCCATTGAAACACTACCTATGATAAGAGAAGAAAGGGAGCTTGCACTATGCACAAAACCAAACTCCATAAATCTAATGAAACTTTAAAAAAGTGATGTCTGCCTTATTCTAATATGCGGTTTGAAAAATCACTGTGTGAGTCAAATGAGTCATACCTGGAATTTCAGTTGAGGTTTTCAGGGGAATCCTTATTTAATGTTTTCATATGCTGTGGAGTTGTCATGTGGTAATAGGTGAATTTATCATCATATTAGCTACTGTGGTTGTTACACTAACCATTACTTCCCCATCACTCCAGTTCTCAAAATAAATGCCATTGTCTAATGCCCTTTTTTCTCCAACTAGGTTGGTCATGTTCAATGCTGAGTTCTGCAGGACTGACTTGGAAATGCTTTCTTTTGACTTTGATGCCTGGAGAGCCCAATGACAGCATGGATTTAAGAATCTACCTTGGTAAGTACCTTTGACTGTCACTGTTACTAAGATACTCTAACTTGGATAATTTAATTTGTGTCCCTTTGTAAAAACAGGTTTGTTTTTCAGGCCTTTTGCCCCTTGAGACCTCAGTGATGTGAATGTGAGCAGTGCTCTGTGCATTTATGCATGCTCGTGTCCTGGAGCCTAGAAGCACAATTTCCCGTAAACATTTCCAAGTTTGGAACAAAAACAGGTTTTCACATTAAAAGCCCCTTTTTATGTTTGCAAGAAAGCTGTGTGTGAGCTGGATGTGCTCAGGCAAGTGCACTTCATTAGGTAATTCTGCTCTCAGCTGTATGCTCATGAACCACGTTTAACCTCAGAGAAGGATGTGCATGTGTGAAGTCAGTGAGCTCTTGCAGTCCTAAGAGTCATCCTTTTGGAAAGCATTAACAACTACAATAACAGAGATAATATTTTTTGAAGCTGCTTCCTGAGGTTAACAGCTAAAGGCCATCTGAGATCCCTGCTCCATTTTCCATTATATCATATTTAAAAGAGTGGTGTGGTATCCAGCCCCCTTGGAGAGATGTGTGCCAGCCACAATAACCACAGCTGTTAAGTTTGTCAGGGAACTTTTTGTCAGCAATGAAATTATCCAAATATCGGGAAAGGCATCGTATGGGCACCCAGTACAGGTACTCAGTGTAGGTAAGTTTGTAATCATAACAGCACAATAATAAACCAATAGTAAGGTTGTTATTCCTCCTCCTCTCTTCCACTCCCTAACCCTCAATAAAAAAAACCCAAACCAGTCCTCAACTTTTCTTAGGTTTTCTGTTTTTTTCTTATTTTCAGTGATGGCCTGTGCCATGACTTGAGTTCAGCAAGAACTGCCTGCTTGTGCTACGTGCCTTCAGGTAGGATTGACTGGCTCAGTTATCCTGCTTTATGTGACTGCTTAAGAGAAGGCTACAGCCAGTCTCATCTGCAAAATGAAGCTCAAACTTTGTATTTATTCTAGCCCTGTATTGACTGCAGGTACGCCTTTGTTTGCAGCCTGGCACTTGGAAGTGCTGTTGCAGTTCCCTGGCTTCACATCATCAGTTTTAAGCTTTCATCCTGCCTGGAATAGAAATGTTATCATATCTAATGGGAACTATATTTTAGCAGTAAATAACAGAAAGGGAAGACATCCTGGATATTCCTTCCACTGTTTTTCAGACCAGTATTCAGCACACCAAAGGCAGGGGTCATTCTGTGAGCTTCCCTCCAACTCCTGTGTTTAGGCAAGGTAGGCTGGGCTAGCGGTTTATAGCAAATAGCATTAAGTTTCTAGACTAAAGGAGGAAAACAACAGGTAGTACCTGTGTCATTGGAAATTGTGTCACTGTTGGAAGGTGGCCAGCCAGTCTGCTTTTGTTTTTATGTGCTGATGGTGCCGTAGACCAATTTACAATGCCAATGATTTGGCTTTTGTCTGTTTAAAAGATGGCTGTAGTCTAAAGAACAACCAATTCCAGTGACCTTTTAAAACTGCAGGTTATCTTTAGCCTCCTGAAAATAAGTCCACTCTTTGAAAATCCAGAGTTATTGTCTTCACACAGAACACAAAACATAAGAGCATAAAAAATCCAACCCCATATTCATCATCTTATTCTGTGGGAGTTATTCTTGAGCATGCAAGACCTCACACATTATTCCTATGGGTGCTTACATCTGACAGTCTCTTTTGTAATATGTCTGGTGTTACAATTCTTCTCTTTTTAATAATGACCTGCTTTTATTCAGAAATAGTTGAGCTACAGCAGCCCCATCTATTTTAGATAACAAAGACCACTTTTTAAAGCTGAACTGTGTGAATGCTTTTTAAACCCCTCTTTTATAAAGAGAAATCTGATATTCTTAAAAACTTCAGGTTGTACATTTGCTATAACAATCCACTTGCTGCTGATGTGTTGGGGGGTTCTTATTTTTTTAATAAATTGTTTTCCAAATAAATAGCAAAATTCCCCATGGACACTAAGGTAGTGCTAAACATCTGGCTTGTCTCTGTAGACTGCACCATGTGGAACCCGAAATATCTGGTTCAGTGCTGTGCCTGTCTCCCAGTTATATTCAAAACATCAGCTTTTCTTGGAGAACATTTGGTAAAAGCTTCCTTCATTGCTTTAGGCCAATTCCCATGTGGATATTACTCCTTCAGGCCGATGTGAAATTATTCAGATTACAAAAAAGTGAAGTTGTCAACATTTGTTTGCAGAACAAAAGGCTGCGTTGCAATAACAAGTGTGGAACAAGAAAAATTCCAACAGCATGTAATACATTGTAGTTCTAATTTCCCCCCTACATTTCTAGCTTTAATAGAATATTCTCTGGTCTGGAAGACTAATTGTTTTTTTTAATAAGAAAAGGTTTTTATGTTACTGAATTCAATGAACAGTTCTCTCCTACCTAAGCAGACAAATGCCTGTCATGTAAGTACGAAACACAGCCTACATATAACTAAGATCTTGATTTCTGTCCACATTTCAACAGCTTTTTGTCAATATGATTTGATAAAGAAAAGTGAGAGAACAGAGTTTCTAATGATAAGGTGGAGCTATTGGGGGGGGAGGGAAACCCAACAACTACCTTTTTTCTTACATTTGCAAGTTTTTTTGTTAATATTACAAGGTTAAAGATTTTTCATGGCCACATTGCTCAGACAATCTCCTTTGTGCCTTCAGGATGTTTTTGCCCTACTCCAGGGCTACAGACCCTTACGTGTACATCATTCCACCACCTACCAAAATCCAACTGGATGTGCTTCTGGGGTGGGGAGAGCTTCTGAAATCAGCTTTACCATTAATCAAAGACATGATGCTTTTTTTTTTTTCTCTATCAGATTAATTGCATGAAAAGGCACATGCACTAAATTGCCCCTGACGCTGACCCGGTTAACAAGTGCCAGGGATATCTCATTTCATCTGTGGCTAAAGGGAAGCTCGTGTGTCATTTTATAGAAAACATGGATTCTGTAAATTATAAACCCAACAGCAAACATTATCTACAGCAATAGGACCTTTCAAAACCTTCTGAGAGAGACTTGCTGGATTACGAATTTTCTGCAGTTGCATCATCTCTGGTTCAATCACACAGATTAATGTGATCCATTGCTCTTATCTGCACCGATTTTATTGCATTGTATGTATGTCATGAACATGGTTTGTGGTTGAAAAGGGAATTGTACTGCCACAGTATGAGAGTGAAAAAGCATAATTAAGAGACAAGTCATGAACATCCTTTATTATGGTCTAACAGCCATGCTAACAGTCTCGCTTTACATTTATGTGTAAAAGGTACTTCAAGAGGCAATGCCTTATGAAATAAACTTAGTTTTGACATTAGGATGCTGTTGTAACTTACATAGCCTGTAGATGACTTTAGATGGTTGTCTGCCATATAGCTCAGCTTCAAGACACAGATAGAACCTTGACTGGAATCTAACTTTTAGTACCTGGTCAAACAATATTTTTCCACTTAAAGAGCTTTTCACCTTTATTTGGAGTGGGAGTATTATCATTATATAAATGGAGACAAGAGGTTTTCACCCAGACTATACATATGCAAAAAACCCATACATTAAGCTAGAACATCCACTTCCTGAAAATATGGCACAGGAGAAGGGAGAGAACTGGTGTAGGTGTGAACCCCACACCTGCATTTTGGAAAGGCATATTCCACCTATCCTTCCATCCATCTGATGAAGGACAGGAATCCTGAGAGCTTTTTTGCTTTGCTTCCTGTACCTATGGAAACAGAAAAACTAAAGAAAGATGAACGACTTCTGTGTGAAATTTCCTTCCAGGGAACTAACTGCAAATTGCAGTGGTTATTAATACGAGTGATTCAAGTCTAATCAGGGAAAAGTAAGTAAAAACATTTACTTTGCATCCTACAATCTATGTTGGGGCTGGAAAACAAGAACTCTTTTTCTTTTTTTGGCACTTGTTTTCATTTTCTTGACTTTGTTGTTTGTTTATAGAAAATAATGGAAAAAGGGAAGCCATCTCAGGAAGGAGAAAAACTTGCTTGTCACCTGGGATAAGGAGAATCAAAGGTGAGGCCCAGTGTGAAAAATGGGCAGAGAAAGGGCTCCCATGTTTGAGACAGGTGCATCTACAGGGCATATACGTGATGTGGGCTGATGCTGTCTTAGGTTTTTAACTGGGAGTTTCCCTTGTGGGTAGAGCTTTACTCCTGACCCCTTGTGGTTCTGGATGTTCAGTGTCAAATTGGCCAGTGTACTCCATTTCCTCTACTAATATAGGTCTTCTCTTTGCTTAAATCATGCCTTATGCTAGTGGGAGAAATGGAATACACAAAGTCATCCATATTCCACATCCAAAATGATTTTGGGCAACCGGACTCAGTGCTTTCATTTAAGCAGCAATTTTATTTAACAGATGGAAAATAAAATGAGGGAAGTATAATTTCCACTAAGATTCTGCTCAACTTTGAACAGGAATGAAAGGATAAATTGTGATATTCTTATTCTTGCCAGAAGTTATCTTGCTCAACACCATAAGATACTATTTAGTGCACATGAAATTTGGTGTTCTGATCCAGCACTGATTGACTTGTTCAGTTTGAAAGTCAGATTGAGAAAACCTATGTGCTGATCCTGCCATGAAATACTTCATTACCTTGTAATAGGAAATATATTCACTCTGTTGTTTTGATATATATTTTAAACAGCATTCACCTTTAGCTTGTATTTTGCTAATTTTGTGTACTTCTATATTTTCTATACCTTTCTTATTGACTCACCAAGATTAGCAGTGCAGATATTCAGCAAGCTTCCCTTCCAACAGTGTTTTATTTTTATTTAGGAGGTTTTACTTTGTAACCAGTCAGTCTGGGATTCTGATGAGCTGCGTCAAAGGCTCACCACGCCAGATCCTGTCTTCGTGACATTTTTGGAACTGGCGCACTCCAGAAATAATAGTGAGGAGTTAAAAATGCTATCCAAGAAGACTCTGTAACAGGCAGCTACCTAAAGAGACTGCAGTCTTCATTAATACAAAAAGTAACAGCATTTATTAAATGTGAGAAAAACTAGAAGGTGACTGTACTTTGTATTTGATGCAAGTAATTATGTATATTATTTTGATAGAGCAGCTTTGACAAGCTCCTCAGATGGTTTAAACAGAATGGTTACATGCACATCTGACTCTGTTACTGTTAAGAGGCTCAGTTGATTTATTAGTGCAGTATTGCCTTACACTTGGTTTATTCTTTGGACATGTTTCTGGAGGGTTTAGTTTCACAGTCTCTTGGGCATGGCATTTTGTTGACTAGCCATCATCTAAACTTGGCCAAGAGCAATCAGATGAGCTTTCCGCCCAAGCTCTGTAAGCTACATCTGTTCTCAATAATTGACAACGCAGTAATCCTCCCCCAAAACTCCTCCTTGGGGCATGTTGTATCCTCACTTGCCCTGCAAATTCATCAGTTGCTTGGCTCTGCAGATCAGTCACCTGCCTTGTGCACTGTTTCAGCAAAACTTCCAATGCTGTGGACGAGGAGATGTGGTTGGAGAGGAAGAGGTGGCATCACAAACAACAGGAAAACAAGGCTGTGAATATCAGGGAGCATTTGGCAGTACCAAGAGGGTGCAGCTCAGATGACACAAGCCCACAGCAGTCACCCTGTTTTTCCCATTGAAGTGGAAGCATTTGGATTTCAGCTGGTCACATTTTCTGTGCAGCGTTTGCACCATCGTGGAGTTCACGCCCCTCAAGAGGGCCTTAGATGAAACTGCAGAGATTCAGTCATATTTTCTGGTTTTTACTACCATGACACTTAACCCAAGGAAGAGAAAAGGAAGTGGGTCACAGGGGAGCAGAAAAGGCTGTGACTCTTGCTGAAAACTGCTCAGCAATAATGAAAACATCCCCAAATTATCAGCACTGTTTCCAGCGCAAATCCAAAACACGGCCCCACAGCAGCTACTGGGAAGGAAATGAAGGACCCCAGCCCAAAGCAGCATGCTGAGGTGTTTGCATTGTCTCTTTCTACTTTTAATAATGGCTTTTTATGTGACAGTGTGATGGCTGAAAAGCAACCTGATGCAGTGGCTACATAAATTTGGAAAACTCTTCTTGAAATCTCTGGTATAACCCGTGTACTACAGTGTGTCCAAATGGATTTAGTGTATCATAACGCTCCTAGAAAAACAAAGGGACAAAGAAGATGGGATTGCTAAGGGAGACATTAGATTTCATTTCACACTGGTAATAGTTTAGAGACGTGTGCTGAGCAAAATGTGATTCAATTCTGCGGCACTTTTCTTTTTTATTGCTGCTAAGTGATTTCAATATCCAGTCTAAAGTGATATTGAGAGTGTTCGATAGCATGGGGATGAAATCAGGGAGCGCTGGAGGCTCAGAGGAGGCCACAAATCTCAGGTTGACTCGATGAAGCCTTTCGGAGCCATCCCCACCTGACCTTAACCCATCTTATTTAACCTGGAGGCTGCTGGTAAGTACCTTGCAATGTAAGATATGGTCTGGTGTTAAAGGGAACTATGTGGCTAGATTGAATTTTGGACATCAATTGATGCTACGTAGTTATGGCTTTGGCCGTGAACTTACCGCTTTCAGAAACATTTATGGCTAAAAGTTTATTGCCCAGCTGTTGCTACCTGATAGACATATCATAACTAGGAAATGGTTTAAACCCTGTAACCTTTCAATTTATGGCAGTTGAAAGCAGATGGAGATTGCTACACAAACAAGGAGGAATACCTGTAGTCGATGGTCACAAACATGGTTCTTTGGGGGCCGCTTCTCAAAGCTAAGGAGCTCCTTTCTGCTTCTGATAAACACGCAGCTAGAAAAGGTGAGTGTTGTTATTTGTTCTACATATTTTGCATTATTGATGATTGGAGTAATTTCTCAGTTTCTTGAATTTTAACTCAGCTGTTAAAAATGTGGTTTGTGTACAACAGTGTACAGTGTAGGATACTAAATCAGATGATAATGGTAGGAACCTGAGGGGCACAGGAGGAACCATTGAGAATCCGTATTTTGGCTTCTGCAGGTTTTGGGCATAGAACTGAGGAAGTGTGAAATGAGGGCAATGCAGAAAAATACATCAGAGAAAGGCAGTCGCTCAGTAGGTGCCCACATTAGTGAGAGTTTCACAAATCTTTTTGTTTTCAATGTAACAGGGTTACACAGAAAAACAAGTTTATTTTCTGCAAGAAAAGGTTCAGGAGCTACACTGTATTGTCCTCGCTATGCTTTTGGAATCCTTTATATTTCCAGGCATCATCTCATTTTCTCTAACAAAATACTGAGTTGCTGATAAAGTGCCATGAAATTTAAAAAAAAAAAACAAAACAAAAGCAACCAACCTTTGAAAGGATTTTAAATTCATGTCTTGCAGTTAAACAACCTTGGCTTTTTTTCTGGAATGGCTCCTAACTTATGTGTTAGCATGGAATATTTTGTTCGGTTTCTGTGGAGTTCTTTGAGAGTAAACTCCTGCTTTTGGTCTTTAGCTGCATAATATTTTGGTTTAAAACCGGTAAGAGTAAATAACCCCCAAAGACAGCCGTGGTTTGGTAAAAGCTCCCTAGGGCTTTATTTAGTCCATGTGCTGTGTTTCCATTTGAATGGGTAAATTGTGCTGTCACTTGACTTGATCTGCAAGGCCCTGCGAGAAGGAAAAGTGAGCTCTCAGCACTTCCTCCATTAAAAATGCCCTCAGCAGCACGGTGTAATTTTGGCTAGACAGCCACTTAGCTTTCAACAAGTTTGCTTTTAAGAACCTTGACTGAGGAGGCAGCTGCACCCTCGTGTCTGTTCCTGGTGCTCCTGAAAGGCGTGTCAGGGGCTGGCAGGGGAGCAGGGCATTCCCGCTTATCCTGCCTTCCCCACCAAACAGCTCCTGGGCACAGAGGAGCCGGAGCCATTTATATTGGTTTCCCACTAGGCCTTTATGTAACCTGACAGCTCTGGCAGCAGACATGGCTTCTACACAGTCATCAATGATTGCTTCTAAAGCTTCATTAAAAGTGCAGAGCACACTGACAGTGCTCTACTCAGATTTGAAGTGGCACGGTTTCATTTTTTTCATATGTGAGCAGATACTCTGCTTTGTGCTGAGATACTTTGCATACAGCCTGTGCAATAATTTATTGGCTTCTATAGCATCCAGGGACCTTATTTTTTACAAAGCAGGATGCATTCGTAAAATGTGTGTTGCTAGTATTATTATTTTTAATTTTCTTTTGGCAACTAAATTTTCTGCTGCATAGAATAATGAAACAAGATGCATTTGCTGGATTCTAGTTTACTTTAAAAAAATCACAATGGTAATTTACATATGTTTCACCCTCACATCCAGATTTTCACTATTTACCATAACTGGATTAGATTCTAGTTATGTGCAGAACTGACTGGAAAATAAACTGGCATCCTGATTTGCATTCATTCTGCACCAGTGGTTCCCCTGTCAAATTTGTTCAGTGTGGCAGATTTGTCCAAGAGCTGGGTTTGTGTATTACCTGTTACTGCAGGCAAAAGCCTCAAGTATGTGTTGGCCCAAATCCCTGACGTGTATAAGGAATGACATGTTGCTACCCAGAGAATAGGAATACTGGAATTAAACTGCACTTAGTGCTCAGTGTAGAAGAGGGTTGGGGGGAAGGTTTGTGCCTGATAGCCACGAGCCCTCAATTACAGAGTGTGAAAATGGCTGCTGAATGCAGGGTGACCTCAGCCTGTGATTTCCAGGTGGCTTCCTTGTAACTATTCCTGCCCTCCAAGGTAGACCGGTTGGGTTTGTGGAGTGCTTTGTGACTCCACTGTGCTTTGTGACTCCACTGCCACTTGACCAGGCAGCAAAAGAGCGGGTGTGTTAAAATCTTCCCTTCCAATTGAAGGTGTGTGATTTCGGGGAAAAAACATTTTAATTTATCTGTCTTTTCATGCTGTTTCCTTGTCATGGATTTTGTTTATAGGTATAGCTTACTATGGACAACAGCACTCAGTGGAAGTTAAGAAACAACCACTGGTGTGTGCTTATAAAATATGCATTAATGCTCAGTGTTCTATGCAAAGAAATGATTGTCTTTCTGGACTTATTTTCCATCCTTATTTTCTGGGTTTCATGTAAAACCTCTACTCTCAGGCCTAATGCCAGGCTCCCATTCTGGGGTGCCTTTTATTCTTTGCTGACTCCCAAGTAGAACCCAGTTTTCCTCACGTATTGCACAACATACTGTTTGGAGAACTTAACTCTTCAGGAGTTAAATATTTATTTCACCAGCCCTTGTTCACCCTGATGTAGAGAAGTTTAACTCACCCTTTACTCTGCTGTTCACTGTTACCATCCATGAGCTGTCACAATCAACCCCCATGTTCTTATGGCCAGCACTATTACCTCAGCAACAGATTGGTATTGATATTATTGCAAATTATAACAATAATTATTCCTCTTTCCATCTAACAGAAATAGGAAAGGACTTAAAGGTAGATTTAGTACATATGTTTCAGCTTGAGCTGGGTAGATTTGTGAAAAGCCAGAACTAATAGAATAGGATATAAAGCTGTGCTAACACAAATATCTAGTTTTTGAGAAGTAAGCTAAATATAAAAGTGACCTGAAGGGGGAGATACAGAAGGTTTTGCTTCCATGCAGATTTATACAAAAGATAACACAGCAGTCAAAATAGTAGCAGCAGAGAAGAGAGGTAGATGTTTAAATGGGATTTGAGTGTCCCTGGTGGCTTCAGAGGAAAGTGAAGCACTTCACTTGTGTTTCAAAATACATACATAAACTTGCTGAGTGTATCACTCCTCCAACTGCTCGTTCTAAAGGCTGCAAGAGGCACGTGGGTGCTGTGCATCACATCTGCTGGCTCGAGCAACAGTGGGGCTGATGCGTCCATATGTCCCTCTCTCTGCCAAACAGGGTTTCTCACAGGCTCTGTAGTGCATTTTGGAGGGCTGGAGCCTGTGGGAATTTATAAGTGCTTGAGGATAATAGTGCAAGTAGTGCCATGAGGTGTCCACAGCTCTGTGCTGTGATTCCCAGGGAAGCCTTCAGTGGATTTACTAAAAATTCCCTTTATTTTTGCATTATTCTCTCACTAGAGATGCTTGGTAAGTGACACGGCGATCAAGATAAGAAAAAAAAAGTGTGAGAAGTTCCCAGTATTTACCTCACAAAGTTTGTGATGGGAATGCAAGATAGTATTGAGCTACTGCCCTCTAAGGAAAAGGGTTAAAAGCAGGAAATTTATGAAGTAAACATTGGAAAATGTTTAGAAGAAAGAAGGCAGATGTGCAAAGAGGCTGTTTGGGATGAGCACTCTGCTCCATGAATTAACACTCAACTCTTTCTGACTATCCCACACTGCCAGTCCAGCACCCTCACTCCTTTCCCCGGTGAAAAGTTTCCAAGACCTCACACCAAGGCCACAGCTCTGCCATGTGTCTGTGGGCAGTAACATGCATCACTAGATTGATTCGTGCTCTTGTCACATTCCTCAAGAAAATTATGGCTTTGGTACACTCAGTTATAGATTTAGTATAAACCTGCTTGTATCATCCACTCAGGCTGCTCTGAGAGACAGGACACAACTCAGGGCTGATGCCAAATAATGATTGATTTCCGTCTCCACAGAGCTTTCACAGGCACTAGGGACAGAGGGACACTCATTAAACTCTAGAGGATGCCCAGGTTTTCACCTGTTCAGATGCATCTATCTTGTTGAGGGGTTGAAAATTATTTAAATTAGTCATTCAGGAAGACCTTTCATCAAGAGGCAAAATAGATCTAGATTTACTTTAAAAGTCAGCTTGTTATGTTTCAGTTATGTTTCAGGAGCTGCAAATTATTTGCCTACAGCCCCTGAGCAGTTGCACATCTTTTTAACATGCAATTATCATTTGTATAGGAGCTCCTGGCCAGCTCCATGCAGATACAGAAATGGTATTAATTGTGTAGGTAGTGCATAGGCAGAGTATGATATAATTAGCAGTATGAACATGTTATAAACATCCAGAAGACTCAGGTGCTGAACAAATTAGTAAAAGGTAAAAAAGCCAACCTGATAAATGGTATGGTAATGATGTTTTGATATTATCTCATGCCAAGTGACCGCTTTAAGAGAACCTGACAATCTCCTGAGTTCCTAATTGACAGTGACAGATTGGTACTAATTAGATAATCATGATACCAGTGGAAAATGAATTGATGGGGACACACAAAACCGGTGACATGCAAAAGGGCACCAGGAAGGGCTTCCTTAAGCAGGAGGACACTTCAATGAGTTGAAAAAATACCTCTTATTGTTCTCATTTCTGCTCTCTGGGTTTTGGTTTTGTGGCTTTTTTAAGTATATGGTAATTCTTTTATCCTTTTTATGTTTTATTTAATCTCACACTATCAGTGTTCCAGCTGGTTTAAACAGAGAATATACCTGTGACCTCTGTCAGAGAGAAAGTGTTTTAAATTTTCTAAACCTTTCCTGTTATAAAATTTCCCTTTAAATACCTGACATATGCAGATAACCTGTACCCAGATTAGTCTGGTATCAGGGTTTTTTGTTGCTACTGCTTTAATGCAATAAGCTGCGCACAAGCAAAATTTTACTTAGTCATGAAGATCCTCTTAATGTTTCCAGCATAGCAGAATATTGCAAAGAAATAAAACTCTAAAATTACTCATTTCACTTGACTGTGCCTTCACTTGAGACCAGCTACTAGCACATAACCTTCCTGGGCCTGTGCCATTGCCAAGAGGTAACTGGTGTATGAATGTACCAAATAAAAGCTGTTGCAAAGGTGTTCTCATGGTCTAGAAGTCTGGTCTAATTTTCTCTGGATGCAGCACAATTTCATATTTCTTTAATTATGTTTCAGTCACATGTATAAAACCAGTCCTTCAGAGTTGAAATGACTGCTGCTTTTGATTCATCACTTAGGGGCACATTTTAATTCTCCAAGAAGGTTAATAGCTTCATGCATTCATTGTTTAAGTAATTCCTTAAATCCTCAATGCTTACATGAGCAACTTTACTGGCTTATACTTTCTTTTATTGAAATATATTACAGGAAATACCTTAGAGCCTACTTCGTTAAGTTTCCTTGTAAAATGCTGTATGCCTCAGAAAGAAAGAATACTAACCTGTAATACTTGTTTTTAAAGGGAGACCTCAACTCTTTACTCAAAAAATTGCAGTAAGTATCTCTCAACCTCATTAAATACAGCAATAGGTGCTCCTGTTCTGATGCTGCTGAAGCCACTGAAAAAAGATTGCCCTTCCTGAAGGATCAGTGTAAGACCAAGACTAGAATAAAGTTAATTAAGAAAATGTTGATTCACCAGTATTTTCCCCTCAGGTTATGATAATGTTACTCATTGTCCGGGTAAAACAAAAATCCTCATGCTTTCCAAGAATTAGCTTTTTTATTATTATTATTATTTTGAGTATACAAAGGTGGAACTGCAGCATGACAGAGCTGAGATTCAAATGGGACCCCCTGGAGTTGCATAGCTGCTTGTGAAAAGCTGTGTCATTTGTGGGTTCCTAATGAATACAATTGCTTTCCTTGGTGGTGCTTGGGTTTGATTCTCTTGCTACAGCTGGTTTAGTAAAATTCATTCACTGATGATGCTGGGCAATCCACCTCAGTGAAAATGTATTGATTTCCTGTAAAGTCTGTTTTTGGAAATGTTCTTACACTGTGTTTTTACATACGTTTGCTCATAATTTAATTGCTGTACCTTTAAGCTACCACTCGTGCTGACATAGCTTAAAGAGCCACACAAAGCTGTGGAAATGTTCTTTTGCAGAGAATTGGAGTAAAGAAGGAATTAAGGCTTTTTAAAAGCTAAATTCTTTAAGATTTGTGTCAGCTTGTTGCCTACACACTGTTGACACTTCATCTAAACTAAGTGTTGACTTCATGTTTAAGGGTTTATGCAACTAAATTATTAGGCTCAGTTGGTCAAATGGTGCATATTCAGGAGTTTTAAAGACATTTTCACAGCTGAAAAAAACACACAAGAAAGAGAAGCTTAATGTCTGTTTTAAAACTGTTAAACCTGTAGAAATTCCTGAAGCATAAAGTGGAAAGCATTGCTGCTTGCTGTGCTTGGTCTGCACCAAGGGAAACTGTGTGATGGAACGTTTCCAATGAGGAAGGGAAGGAAAACAATCTGAGCAGAGGAGAACACAGCAGTGATGGTTATTGCATGAAAGATGATTAAAGCAATTACTAATGCACTCTGTACTTAATGGATATCTGACTGTGACTGTCTCCCATTGATTCTCCCAGACAGTGGCAGTCAGAAACACTGCCAAGCACCTCCTTTTTTGTGCAATTTATTTCAATCTCATTATTTACTTCACTTTGTAAAATATGCTTCATATTTTACTGCTCAGAGAAAATGAAGAGGGTAATAAAAAGCTGGGGGTGAACAGCAGTGGTTTCCTCTGCTGAAGAAAGAGCTGTTGGAACTGGATATTGGACAAACCTCCTTAGCAATAAGGGCAGGTAGATCAATTTTTAAAAGGCTGGCAGTGAACACTCCATATCTCTAAATCTTGGAAGCTGGGTCTGGATGCCTTAGCTGAATATATACCCTGATGTAGCCTAAAACTTCTTAGATGTGGTGTAAGAATTACTGCATGATATTTTCTGATCTCTCTTATATGGAAGATCAAATCTGTTGATCGTACTGATCCCTTTGGGTCTTAAAATCTTCCAGCCTATTGCAAGGAAGATTGCTGCCATTTAACTGCTGTGCTTGGGGTACAGGTCCTGAGAGCTTCACACACCTCTGCTGGTTTGCCTTCAATTCCTGGAAGAAGTTGAGAATGACATTTAGTTGCTTCCCAACTGTATGGGTTTCATTTAATTCATATTTTTTCATTAAAATTTCTAGGTCTGTAGTTTTTGTTTTAATTATTTGCTATAAGACTTTATTTCAATTCTGCATCCTCTCACCTTACAGGATAGAAAACGAGGCCTGTGGACATTCATGCTCAACTCATTCCCAGGGATTAGGATTAAAACCACGTGAAGTTACTTTGCTTATTTGTATTTTTAATCCGAGCTGGGTACTACCACTAATACTCAGGTTTGTTTATTTTCTTTGTGGGGTTTTTATTTGTTTATTTGTTTGTTTTCTAGTGCCTTTAATACACCACACTTGAGCTATTGTTGAACCCCTTCACAGTTCATCAGTGCAGCACAGCTCCCTGCTGAATTGGGATGAGCTGGCGGAGTCAGCTGACAGAAGGAAGAGAGGAATCCGTTTGGCAGCAGCACAGACTTACTTTGGTTTAAGGTGAGAATGACCTAACATTTGTCATCTGTTGTTTATTCTGCTGGCCTCTGCTGTATGAGGAGATCTAGTTGTGGATGGCTCCATTGGAGCTTTTATTGTTAGTGCCGCTGTGTATTTATGGATTTGTTTGGCACTTTGTGGGGAAGGTGGAGAGGTTTATACAATGATCCTTGGATATGTTGTGTCTTCAGCGAGGAGAAGGTGCCTGGGGAGTGCTCACTCTCTGGGCTCAGCACGAACTCTACTCATGGTCGTGGGGCCAAATTCAGGTCTCAGGACCAACATCACTTTGCTGGTTTACCAGTCATCTAATATGTACCAGGTCATTACAGGCCAGTGAATTACATATACAAGCACCTTGGTGGAACCTTTTTTTTACAGGTATTTTGTGATAAACTGGTCAGTCTAAAATACCAAACTGACAAGGGGTTGGTTCAGACCATTAGGTAAGAGAGAAACTTCTCTTGAAGAAGCAGCAGGAATTTTTTTGGTTGAAAGCACAAGGCAAGATAAATACCACGTTACTTTTAGGGTCAACTGCCTCTGTGGACCCCTGTCAGGAGTGTTTCTAACATTTATGCATCCTGCACAATTTTGGACCAGAGATTTTTTTTTTTTTTTTGCTTTTTTTTGTCCTTAATCTTGCTGTTCAAAATAAACTGTAGCAAAATGGGGCAGCATTTTGATTGCTGTAATCATACCTACCACACTTAAGCGTTCTGAAGTGTTCTTCATCTCCTAATTTTCAGCTATCAGTAGCGTTTAGGACCCACTTTGCTTCCTCTTGAAATCACAGCTTCTGAGACAGAGCACCATGAGAGGTTGTCAGCAGCCTTTTCAACTCTGAACTCCTGGTTTTCTACACCTCAGTGATATTTTTTGTCTCTTCCTTTGGGGGAGAAGAGGACAGGAAGCTCTTTTGGATCATGATGACTCCTTGTTCTCTCCTGATTATGCTAAAATTTCAAGGATAGCATTAAGAAAAACACCCTAGAAAAGTATTGTGCTGATTCCTTTTCTAGTTTAAGGGGCACTAACTACTAATTGCCTTTGGAAAACCTAGCCTAAACTATTTTTTTTCTCTCCTCCTTTATTTTATCAACAAATTTAATTAAACTGACCACAAAAGAACCCAGAAATATGAATACCAAAGATATTGGATTTGTTGACAGATATGAATGTGTTAATTAGCCTTCAATTCAGCCACATTAAGAAAATGAAGTCTTTAGTACACATCTCTGTTGTTTTTTATTAAAACTGAGGAATTAGAAAAATAAAAACTGTCAAAGAATAGATAATAAAACTTTCAGCATATTGAGACAATATTGGTAAATCTTACTGATATGCTGCTTATAAAAAAAAGGAAATATAATGCTGAAATTCTAATGAGAATCTGCACTGTTGACTCTCCTAGCTATGGGAACAAAGCAATTTATACTCTTTTCTGGAGCTATTAAAATAGTTTCTTTTCTGTTGTATGGTTTTGCACTTATGGTTTTTTTCAAGTTCTGCTCCTGTGGGTCTGCTTTCTCCTTGTTTCTTATTGGAGTGATGAGGATCATTTGAGTCAAACCCATTAACTTTCACATGGTTTTCAATCAAGACCTTTGCAAAATGCCCAATTTCACAATGGCTTTAATGGAAAATATAGATTGCTTCGTATTTGATTTAGACCTCACCCCTCTGCTTGTTTTCTGTTTTTTCCTCTCAGGCTATGCAGCTTTGCATGATTTTTCTCAGTCTTTTCCTGGGATAAGCATGCATGTTGGACAATTGCTCTGCTTCTAATTATTTTTGCACTGCACTGAAAATCATTAATGTTATTTGTAGTGATGTACTTGCAGTTGATATCCTGGAAATTAAAACATTCAGTGGGAAATCCCGGCTATGCTGGAGTTAAGTTAAAATCCCCATTGAGTGAACGTTTTTTCCTATCTATCTAGGCATCCAGGTCTAAATATAATTAGACCCTGGTTTGTCTCCACCTCATCTTTAATAGAGATATTAACAATCTTTAATACAAACAGTAACTGTAGTTGTTATAGCTGATACAAACTGTTAGTTTACTCTTTCCAGGGAAATTCTCTGACATGGGATTCTCTCCTGATCCAGTCCAACTGAAGTGGAAGTGACAGCCCTGCCCAGTGATCTTATTTAAGGAATTGGAATGTCCTTTCTCACTGGTGTCAGAGCCAATTTCTGCCGAGGCAGTAAGAGTACCTACAGCCAGGAGAGTTTGATAGGGCCTGGCTTTCCTTAAAAGCATTTCTCAGGGTTGTTACTGTCTTTTACTATTGAGTGCATTCTGAAAATATACTTTTCTGGAGTATCCAGACACTGCAATATTTACCTAACTATTAAACTGAGAATATATAATATATGAGCAAGTGACAGTGTGTTTTTGATGGATAAAGTGGGCTTTTACTGCAGAAGAGGTGATTTCTCTTAAAGGTGTTGTCACTGCCTAAAAGGAAGAATAAACAGAATAAACAGACTGAGAAGTGGCTCTATAGGTATGATTTTTCTTCTGAAGTGATTTTGTTGTTCTTTTGGGCTGCAGGTGGAAGAAAGTGTTCACTCTTTCCAAGTGACCTAAAAGCATCTGGAAAAGTGAAGGTAATGGACTCCAGACCGAGTTTTTTTCAAAGGCTTTTACTGAATATGACAAATATTTGTGATTGCATCTCTCAAGCCTTATGAAAAAATGGAAACGTTTTAATTTATGTGATAGTTTTGCTCTCAGAGCTCTATTTCAAAGGAGCCCTAACACAGTAATGGGTAGGACTGGTGATGGGAGTGATTCACCCATCATGAGTTTTTGGAATGTAGTATTTGTGTGTAATTTATAAAAGTATGGTTTTCACTCACTAAAGACATGTCTTCCAGCTTAAATAGGTCTAATACACAACCACAATTCTCAGCCTCCCTACGACCAAACAGAGTTTGCTCATTGCATAGATTCAAAAGAAGGGGAATAGGAATTATTGTCTAAATATAAGAGAATTAAAGAATTTAAAAAATAATAAAAAATGAGAGAGAAAAAGAACCTAATATGGCCCAGGGGTCCTTCTTAATTTACAGAAGGCTTCTTCCATAGGCTCTTTTTGTGATGCTTTTCCTTCATTTTGACCTTCTAGATTTTGGCCCGAGAGCATCCTCAGTGCACAGTTGATAAAGTCACGCTCAGAGGAATGGTAGCTGGAGACAGCCTCAGTAGGAAAGCCCTTTTTCACTCACTTCCCAGTTTGTACTGGATGTCTTAAGAACATGATAGGGATTTCTTTTTCTTTTTTTTCCCCCAGTCATACCATGTTTCAAAAAGGCCAGCTTGGCTTCTTGGGTTTTCAAAAATGTGGGTTGTTGGGTTTGTTGTCTTTTTTCATTTCCCCAGTGAAAATCTGATGTCACAAATGCATTCAGAGCGTACACAAACCCTGAGAGAAAAGAGCAGATTTGTTTATTGAAAATCATCACCGTGTTACTTTTTGTGGCAGGGAAAGTGTAAAGGCAGAAAATTATTCAAACCCCATGTGCCCTGACTGCAAAGTGAATTTGTAGGAATCCAGAGCATAATAAGCCAATCAACTCGCTAGACAGTATTTTTAGTCTTTTGCTGGTTTATTTCATTATTTTCATTTAATCTCATTTCCAAGTCTCTCCAGCCTCTCAAAGTGAGCATATGGGCAGTATACAGATATCACAACAATGTCTTAATATCCAGCTGCTATTTGTGTGCAAATGGGGACTGGCTGCATGGCTGGCTGGAGTACCCTAAATGAACCTGCTGCTTCCAGAGAAATATTGCAGAATAATTTTAGTCAATTGCCTTTTAATTGGGACAGTTGCTGATCCCTAACATAGATTGTTGAGAAGTCACGATAGCAGAGAGAAAGCAGATTGAATTAATGGAAGTATGGAAACTGTTTAGAGGGGAGGAAAAGGAGCTCACACTTTCTTCTCTGCCTTTACAGATAGAGGATTGGGGTCACAAAAACTCCGTGTGGCTTTAGCATCCTTGAAAACGCCAGGAATGGAGTAATTGGATGACTGGTACAGGCTGTGGATGCAGCTCTTTCATCACTGCCCCCAGTGAATGGAATTCTTTCCCTTCTACATTTAAATCTAATACAGACCTTCAGATTTCGCTGTGGATGGTTTCACCTCTGAGCTGAGCAGCAGCCCGAGAGGTAAGGTTTGGATAATTGGAGCAAATCATTCAAAACCCTTTTCAAAGCAGTGCATTATGCATGAACCAGTTTTAAAAATGGACAATTATAAAGACACATCTTTTAAAAAGTGCTTTTGTAGTGAGTAAAACAAAGTGATTTCTTCATACTCCTGTGCAAAATGGGTGGCTACAAAGCATGTGCATAGATTTCTGGAGATAGAATACAAAGAGGATGATAATAATAACCTTTTTCTGTTGCCAGAGAGTCTGTACAAAGATTCCATCAGCATTTTGCACAGCATGATAAAAAATGTGTAAAATCCTCATCATCAATGGAGGTTCAAAGTGAAACAGAATCAAGCAGAATAAGGTGACCATAAAGAAAAGAAATAGCTAAATGATATTAAGGAAGCCAAGATAACTGAAAAAATTAACAGCACAATAGCTTATAGAATCTGCTTCTGCTAACAAAAGGCAATCTTTAGTGCCCAGTATCTCCATTCAGTCTGAAAAAGAAAGGTAGTTACATTCTGGAATGAACAAAAGGCAAGATGCAGTCAGGGACTTATTCTCGACTCCAAAACTGCCTTCGGCATCATTCCACATTGAGGTGTTGGCAGAGAGAGGAAGTCTCTCCTTTTATTGAGAGGTGAGAGTTCAAGGATCTTAACTTCAAAATTTAAATTATCAATGTAAAATCATGCTTTTCCTGTTTTGTTCATCTGTTGCTTCTCCGTGGGAATCATATTTTGGAGACTTTTTCCCATGGAGGACTCCTGCTTTGTATTTGTAGTTGAAACCAGATGAGACAAAAGTGTTTTGGGGTTGCTTTTTTTTATTTTGCTGTTTACAGCTACATATTTGCCTTCAAAAGCAAAGCTCAGAGGGTTGTATTAATTAGAAGTACTTCAAAAACTTGTATTTCAGAGCTCTTCAAGAGCCAGAATAATAAAGAACAGAATCGGAGAAAAGAAGGTTAAGGGAAGATGAGAAAAAAATTAATATATCTTTTTTAGACTTATATCTTATTCTCTTATGTACAAAGAAGCTTTAAATCAAGCAAATTAAACCTTAACATGGTTCACCTTTGAGCACAGGGCATAAGGGAGAGACACCTCCTGAGGTCACTCCACTGCTGCAGCAGCCCAGTAAGAGCCAAAGTAATTTTGTTTAAATTCAAAACAGGTTCTGGCAACACATGCCCATCTGCCACCCCTCTGGCTGAGAGTCAGGTCTGCAAAAGTAGTATAAAGATGCAACTCCTTGTCTGATTTTTTTTTTTGCCCCTTCAGGTGCCTCTAAGAGCTTTTCATCTGCCTGTATTAAGTTCTCCAACAACACAAGAAAATAGGTAATTAATGCAGGGGGACAGAGAGGCAGGTTAAAAGAAAGAGGGGAAAAGCCAGCAGTTTGTTGTTGGAGAATAGATGGAGATGGATGGAGGCTCTTGTGGAAGGGTCTGGGGGGGGAGGAGGATGTTACTGAGCTCAGGGTTGAAAGTCACTAATACTGGTTATCAATATAGTTAGTTAAATATTCTGATGGACCTTCAAATGTTTATGACAGTTCTGCAGTGTTTGCATCTGCCATGAAAATAATCATGCATTCCTGGGAACTGGTAAATGTACCAAAAAAGAAGCAGTCTCCTTCATTTATCTTGTTTTATGCTCATTGTAACTCATGTTACAACATGATGAATTAATTGTGTCTTACAGTGCTACAGGTTGACTGCATCAAATTGGATGAGTGTAAAATATCTCAGTGCAGTAATTACTATATGCTTCAAAAAGGCTTTTCTGCATATGACATGATGTATGTATGGCCATAAGTAAAGAAGAAAAAAGAATACTAACACATGACTTTTTTAAGGAGAAAAACTTACATGGGAAGCAGAATAACAGTTCTGATGGACAGGGAAAATATGGGACAAAAAATATACAGTCAGAAGTCAGTGTTGGGAAGTGAGAGAGGCAGAGAGGATGTAGCAAAGGTCTTGCAGATGTTGACTAATGGATGTTGAAAATTGAACCAGGTGTTATCTCCCAGAAGAAAGAAGCAAGTGTAGGTGTAAATATGCAATTTTTGAACTTGAAGCAATTAGAGTTTTAAGTTAAAACTGAATAATATCGCTGTGGAACATTTAGCAGGAATTGGTGTGCATACAAGTTCAGCCTTGCATGGACAGAAAAAGATAGAATAAGAGGAATAAAGAAGACTGTCTTTTTTAAGCATTTGGGTTGCACTTTGTGGTGTTGGAGAACACAAATAAAGAAGGGATTTCAAGGAATCATTATGATTAAATGAATGAAAATAGTATGGTAGGATTCTGATTTGCAGCTTAAATAATATTAAAACTGAAACAAGAAATATGAAACTGTGAAGGCAGGGGAGGTTGTTTGTCAGGGTTTTTTTGTTTGGTTTAGAAAGGATACTTTTTTTCCCACAGTTTGGGCTACAGATGGGTCTCATGGGATTTGCTTTCCAACATAAGGGAGATATTCAGGCTTTCAGATTTCATTACCACTTTCTTCATTATTGTGCCTTGAGGAGCTATAAATAACACATGGCTAATTTGTGAATATGGCACATTCCAGGGGATGTGTGTATTTTAATCAGGGCACCTTCTGACATTTGGTAATTGGTTTACAAATTTGTTATATAATTTCATGAGTATTAAGTTGCTAGGAGGAAAAAAAATCTAAATTTACGTGGTCTAAAATCTGCCGTCATTGGACCCCCACAGCAGCTGGTGCTCCTGCTAGGTCTAACTGAGGACAGGTTTTGAGTCAACAAGTACATAAACTGGCACCATTTCTTTATTTCTTATAGGTTTAGTAAAGTAATTAGTAGCTACATTCTTCATTACATCCTTTTTTTAATTAAAGCTTTTTTATGTGTTTATGCATATATCACTAAACTGCTTTTAAGACGCAGGTAAGTTTTGTCTGGTGAGAACCCGGGTTTTGTGTTGGAAGGTGCATATTTGTAATTGGAGTATTTTTTTTTAGGTCTGTTTGTAGGAACAAGTGTCACCAGTGGCCAAATTGTGAGCTTGGATGCTGCCAAAGTCAGTTCTGAGGCTGTTTTGTGTAACACTGTTCTCCTGCAGCTGGGACATCCAGTCCCTGGAAATGGGCTGGCTTATGTCTGAAATAATACACATATGACATGGATTAATATGGAATGTAATCGCCCATTTTTTGTATTACTGCAATCAAAAGTACGGACACACTGAAAACTCATCTCATTTAAAATCTTAATTATTGACTATTAGTTTTCTCTTTTGCACAAAACAAGACATACCTGGCTGTGTTTCCAAACTTTCCTTACTTCTCTGGCTATGCTTATCGCCACACAGCATTTAGTGTGTTAATTAATTGTTAACGAACGAATATTTCAGCTATAGACTACAGTGCTGTGCTTGTTCATTTATATTATTACTCATTCGATAAAGGCAATATGTGCCAAACAGCAGGATCCGATGGGAACATCTGCTAGTGAGCAGCCACAGGCAGGAGAGCAGCTCACAGGAAGAAATCCACACCAGTAATTTACTGAATTTTAATTTTACTTACTCATTTTAGGGCAGGCTGTGGGTCATTTTGTGACAGGCCATGGGGTCGGTCACTGCCATTTTGGGTAAAGGCATGGGGGGGGTGTCTGTCCACCATTTTGGGTAAGAGCATGGGGGGGGGGCATCCGCCATTTTGGGTAAGGGTGTGGGGTCAGTCACCATTTTGTGACAGGCTATGGGTCACTCCGCCATTTTGTGACAGCCCATGAGCCAGGTCCACCATTTTGTGTCAGGCCATGAGTCAGTCACCACCATTTTGAGACAGGCCATGGGGGCACTCCACCATTTTGTGATAAGCCATGGGACAGTCTGCCATTGTGGGGTAGTCAGTGAGGTCAGTCCACCATTTTATGACAGGCCATGGAGTCACTCCCCCATTTTGTGACAGCCTGTGGGGTCAGCTGCTCTCCTTCCAGTGTGGACCAGAGGCTGACTAAAGCTCAAGGGGATGGGGGTGGAGCAGTGGCCATCCCTTCTACACAGAGTTTGCCCAGTTCCCCTCTACGTCTTACCTCGTTGTTTTGAGCCAACCAAGCATTCCTCCAGTATCCTACAGTTGTGGTGCAGGAAGCCACTCACAGATAGATAATTTAAACATCTGGACTGGCAGGGAACACCACTCGTTCTGTCTCCCTGTGTCCCACTAATTTAGGGCAGAACCGATTTAAAGCATAGCTACAAAACATATTGAGGTGTCTCATAAGAGTTAGAACATCCCAGAAATGCTTCTTTGGCTTCCTTTGGCACTGAATCCATGTTTTTGCTTCCAGAGTAATCTAAAACATTTACAAGTGTGTTGTATTACAGCCCCCTTAAGTCTTTGGACTTGAATCCTGGCTTGTTAGCAACAAATAATGTGGCCTAGAAACTAAAACAAGGTTCACAAGCTCTTGGAAGCTGCATAGGAATGCGTGGGCACGAGGGACTTGTACCCTCCATGTTGTGAGCTGTGGGTAACTGGTAAGATCAGACAGTTGAGGGGGAAAAAAAGATCGGCCCTGAACTGGAATTCTGAGGACTTCTATGCTTGTCTTACATTTTTCAAGTTCTTCTACACATAACCAATGCAATATTAGCATTTTTAGACAGATGATGAGTAAAAAAAGTAGTGTAAGAGTCCACTAAAAGCCTTTGTGATTTCTTCTCCCTAATTCTACTCCATTTTTGTTGCAGCAAGGATCCTATCAGCCCAAGCCGCAGCACTGGCTATGAAGGTGAAATTTGTCTGGCCAGCCAAGTGTCCCTGCTGTCCATGCACAGCAGCAGATAGGGCACTTGCTGCCCCATATGCCGAGGAGCACAGCTGCCTGTGGTATGTCTTGACATTAAAAATGCCAAGCACCTGCGACAGGTTTTGGCATCTGTCACTGCAGCATGAACTGAGGCAGCTTGGGCTGTACAAGGCTGGCTCAAACCAGGCAAGGTACCAAAAGTTTTGCCTTTCTGTTTCAGAGCTTCACCTCTGCTGGCATACGGAAAACCCTCTGAGGCTCCAGGTGCTGTGGAGCTTGTATTTGCCTTCTGCAAAGTGCTTCTGGAATTTTAGGATGATTTACATCAACGTATCCTGTGCCACTGCGCCAGGAGGAGTGATGAGGGTGCCTGAAACACTCTGCAGGGACAAGGACACAAGAGAACCACACTCAGAAACCAGGAGGAGAGTCCCCACGAGGAAGGTGAGTGACTGCAATACCATGTCATGTTGCCCAAGAAAAGTCACAATTACTTTCATGGTGCTTGGTGGAGATTCTTGTACGTGGCTGAAGCCTGAGGCTTGGGAACAAATAGGGAAGGGGTATTTCTGCAGAATCTGGTGGATAACAGCTCCTGTGCTCCTGCTGAGCCAAAGTCCTGGCCTCTCCTGTTGAATTCTGGAGCCAGCCCCTACTCCCTTGGACTCAAGTGTGGTACAGCCTTGCCAGCAACCCTAGTGGTGCTCTTTGTCAGGGATCTGGATGGGTTTTTCCTTTTTTCTTTTTTTTTTTTTTTGTGCATCACAAGGCTGCTTAAACAAATTACTTTTGAGAATTATAATCTTCCTTACAAGAATTGCTTCTCTGTAGTGAGAAGCAACTCATTGTGAAGTGAGTGACAACTCATTTAAGAAACTATAGTAATTTCTTACTTGCAGGAAACAGTGTGTCCCGTCTTTGTTAGCTGTGGTATTTATCAGCTTGAGTTTCATACAGACTCCCTTCCTTCAGTCTGGGTTTTTCTTGAGAAAAAGACAATATTTATAATAGTGTTTTAGAAATAGGTTTTGTCAGTTCGTGGGATCTTTGAGGTTGTCCAGGCAGTCACTGGTGGGTTGTACTGGGCTGGATTCATCTATGCAATACTGTAACTTCAAATATTGTGGTTTTTTTAGTGTATATGGCCATAAAATAGAGACTTTGCCATAAAGTAGATTAAGGAAGATCTTTGATGCTTTCACTCAAAGCACAGCTCTTCCAGAAGGTGAGCATTAACAAGATGGTGGTGTCACATTTTCATGACAAGGTTCTGACTGAGCAGATCATTAGAGAGAAAAGGATCAAAGCCACTTCCACACGTTACATTTTGGGTGGACATGAGTGTGTCACTGGCAAAAAAGCTTGAGTAGCGAACTTCACAGGAGGGGAAGCTCACTCCTCCTACCTTTCTCTCCTTTGCAATTTCCTTTCTGTGAGTCATAAACTTCTGGAATTTCAAAGCCCTGATGTTTTAATCCAACTGCAAGGGCTGATATAACTACGATAAGAGACTTAGACATCAGAAAAGTTGTTGGGTCTCCTTCATCACTAGTGGACAAAACCCAAATACCCTGTTAAATCATAAAGTGTTTATTTCTTACTGTCTCGCCAGTAATCTCCTTGGTCTGAAATTGCCTTTTTTTTTAGTAAGGGTTACTTATCTAACAAATCTGAATAAATTTACTAAGCACAGAACAAAAATTTCTAGCCAGTGCAGTAAACCGGGAAGTTTTACTTTCTAATTTTTAGTAGATTAGATTTCTAATTAATTTAATTCTAATTTATTAATTTAACTAAAATGTTTAAATTTTACTAAATTGGAAAGCTACTTAATTCTCTAAACCTTCAATCTTTCTCTGCCCTGTATCTACTGGTGGGACGTTTGGTGCTTTCTTCCAGGGGTATGGAATACACAACCTAGAGCCCAGTGGCACAGGGAGCTGTTAGATCCTGATCTCAGGGTCTACTGCAGGCAAGAAAGGCACTTCCACTGCTTGATAAAGTCTATTGAATGTGTTGAATTGCCATTAATCATGTTCATCTCTGAGTGGGGACAAGCTCCTTGAATATCTCCAGGAAAGCGAGCAAGAGCCACACCAAAGTTGTCTTCTACAACAGGATTGTAAGATGTGTAGCCAAAGTGCTTCTCAAACTTTTTACAGATACTCCAGCACATTTGGAGCATTTGACAGAAAAGAATAGGCAAGGGCAACAATGATTGATCCATGTTTTTAAGAAAAAAATTGGAGCCATATTTCCAGCGGGGGCTTCAGAGGGGCATTGATATATTTATCGCAAAAGAGCTGACGAGCGCCAGCCTTTGCATCACTAAAAATGTAGCCTGCTGCAAGAATTTACAGCTGGAAGGGAAGATTCATGGCCCCTCTCTTTATTTATTGGAAAAATCTCTCGCAGCTGAGTAAAGACATAAATATAAAATTAAATCACAAAAACTACTCTGAAGTAGTGCTAAGGTTACTTCTTGAACCTACAGGACCAGGACAATGTAAAACTGATGTCGAAACACAATTGAGATGAACAGTGTTCACTCATTCATTATGACAAACACCACTTTACAGCTAATATGTAAAATCACAGATTATTTGAGAGTTTTTGCTGTATTCTTGTATGCAATGCTTAACAGAGGGACTCAAGGACAGCACGTTAGATAAAGGTACATCCATGAATTTCTGTCCTTATGATTTATAGCTTTCATGTCACTGTAAAATTATTTTTATAGTTCATTTTACCAGTGCATGGTGCAAGAGAACTTTATATGCTTTTGAAAAATAGCTTCATAAACAACAACAGGTTTTGATATAAGTTCTTTGAGTGCATAGATATGGGTGTGAATGCATGGATTAGGTTAATATTATTTGTCCTTTTTAGGTCACTGCAGATATTTTAAGTGGCCTCAGCTCCATGGGCCAAGGAGCGTAGGAGACAGAGCAGGTTCCTCCCTTTAGCAGCCGGGAGAAAGGGGGCAAAAGACAACCCACCCCCAAGAAAAATTAGTGTTAATGTATTATTTTGGGTAAGACAGTCCATAATCTCTACATAGTGAGTTTTCATCTCTAGATCTTCCAGCTCTTTATCTCAATTTTGCAGGTTGCAAAACTGATTAATTACACTAGCAACATCACTATAATTAGTGCTGATTATTCTCTGAGCTTTTTCTTCTTTAATCATCTGTTTAATTTGAACTAAATCCCTATTTATCAAATAGTCTAGGTTTTAGCATCAGAAGACAGTGGATTTTGCTTAAGTCTTTCCACCTTGAACTCAGGTATTGTTATAAAAGCTTCGGGAATACTTCAGTGGGATTATAACGATTATAACTAGATCAGGATTTGGCATTTTTTAAATATCTGGTCATCTGCCAAATGTTTTGATGGTATAGCTAGCACTTTGTTTAAAAACCTAGGAAAAAGAGATGAAAAATAACATCCTGGAGACTCTCATAAATTCCCTGCCATATTTACACCATTACTCCATAACAGAATCTATGTTAAGCCATGAGGGAGAACAGTTTGTCGGCCAACCCGGAGAAGTTTGAATTGTCTTTAATCAAGAGCTGTCAGGATAAAAGAAAATGCGTGGAAGCAATCTGTGGCTGTTTTTCAAAACAGAAATGAAACAAAATCTGAAGAAATAAGGACTGTACAGCACTTGTACATGATGTGCTCTTTGTATTATCAAAGCCTGGTTTATGTTGACATATTGTACTGTGACAGGAGAAAAGAAAAAATAAGTAAAACTTACAGCTGAGGTGGAATGATGTAAGAGAGGGAAGCAATACTTGCTTCACCTCAAATCTTTCAGTAGGTCTGGAGCTGATAGTTCTTCTCCTTCATTAACACCTCTCTGTTGGGCCTTCTCTCTCCTTTCATGTCCCCCCAAACCACTGTAAAAATAATTACTAATGATGATGAATAGGTTTTTTCTATTTTCAGTTTTCTCTATATGAAAATCTTTATCATTCTCTAACTACTTGAAAAGTCAGTGTAATCCTCTGTAATTCATGAGCTCGGAGCATTTTGCCCATTAGGATCTTTTTTTTTTCCATCATTTTTTTTTAGCTGCAGCACCTCTTCTCAAAGTGAAAAGAAGCATAAGGGAAAAAAGTCACCTCTTGGTCCTATCCTAAACCCCTGCTTAGGTAAGAGACTTGCTGCACATCTTCTGTAATGGTTTGTCATACTTGATTGGAACAGGAGATACTGGGGCTGTGCCAGGCATATTTCTGTTTGGTTAAGTTATTCCCATGATTCTACCACTAAAGATGTGCTTAATCTTTCCTCTGTTTAAAAAAGAAATAATTTTTTACGTGGTGACTCATTTCCTTGTTTTAGCATTACCATATGCTGTTTATTGCTTATTTAAATTACATTAATGTAAAACGCTGAAGTTTGATTTCAGTGACATTATTGAGTGGGGGGTGGTGCATCAATTGTAATATGTGATGTTTAACTGCAGTCACTGCAGATTTAGCATGTATTAACTTTTATTAGAGGTGAAATACTTGCCTGGTGAGCAAGTTTATGGTGAGAAGGAAGTGCTCATTTTCCAGTCATGATCTTGTGCTCTTTTCTTTCTAATTTTCCATGACTCTAAAACTTCATTCCTTCTTTGGTATAAGTGCAGACTAAAAACCCAAGCAGTTTCTGCTGTGATTCTTTCCCATTGCAATCCTGATTCTGAAGTTCAGGTTCAGTTTTCAGACTAATGGTCTCTCATCAGGTCACTGCAGAGAAAACAGAAAACAGTGAGAGAGGAAAACAAACAGGAGATGGTACATATGTAGCTTTTTTTTTTCCCCTCTCTTGACCTTCCATGTCTAAGATGTTGGTGTATTTTAAAGGACAAGCTGCAGGAGGCACCTAAAATGACATCATATATTCTATTAGCCTTTAATGTAATTTTTCTAATATTTCTAACCTTTCCAATTGCAGTAAATCTACCTGGGTTTTGTTGTGTTTTGGTTTGGGTTTTTTTTATTAAATTTTAAGTACAACCATATTAACCTCTTTGGTTCTATTTGTTCTTCCTACAAATGCCCTGTCGTGGCTGCCTCTTCTTACTTATTCCTACAGCTAGTGTCTCATGAAACATAGGCAATACCCTCCATAGGGAGTCTTAAAACACAAATATACTGGTTTTTAATGGGGTGTTCTTCAGTATCAGCTGTGAAGTGGAAGCACGGGAGGAAGAAAAACAGTGATATTAATCTATCAGCCTAGGAAAGGCAAAAATAAGAAAAGTATTGATTTTTTTAAACATCATTAGGATCAGCAATGCATCACTTCCTTGTGAGAAATGACCCATCCTCCTCCTTTCCAATGCTGTTGCTTTTGTAATGAGTTTTTATTAGGTAACCTATTTTCTGTAAATTATAGCCTGGACTTCTCAACAGACATCAAACCATCTTCTCAGTAAGAATACTTGTTAAATTATTTATTTCTACTTGGAAAAAATGCACTTCCCAGTAAAGTAAGAGTTGTAAGGGAAGTCATGTGTAAAATAGAATTGTGGGTATAAAAATGTTAATTACAATCCTTGGTTAGGTTTTCTTCCTTGTCATACAAAGAGTTTAACTTAAACCTATTCTTAAATTTTTCCCATTTGGAACTTAATGCAAAAGTCCATTGGTGAGGTAGTAAAGCCACTTTATTGAATTTAATTCTATCTCTGAGGAGTTAATTGGAAGGGAATTTGTTTTTCTGTTCGTATTTTCATCAAAAAGATCTCATCAGTTCATATTAAATATAGATATATTTTAAGATAATAAACCCTTTTAGTTAAATACCTTAAAGATTTGTTTAACTGGTCGGTGTTACACGGTTAGGAGACCTTATGCCCTTTTCCTGCCTAAAATGACTTGGACATTGGTGTTTACATTTAATATCTTTGGCTATTCTTGGTGAAAAAATATGCTCAAATATTTGACTGAACCTCCATTTTCTAGTCCTTTTTGGATAGAGCATTGTGAACTATTCTGCTCAAAATATTAACATTAACAATGGCCAGGGAAAGGACAACTTCTGAAAGAAGGACATCAGATGGATTTATTTTCAGCCTAGAGCTTTGAAACCATTTTTACTGTTCTCCAAATAATTCTGACATGATGTGTAAAAAGAATCACAAAGCATACCGTGTTTTATCAAAGCTGCAGGATCTTTTTATTATATTAATGCACTGTTTAATGAGACAACACTGAAATAGGATCAGTGCCATTAATTTTTAAAGCTGTATTCTATACAGTGTCAGTTTTTGAAGAGAAGTGAAAAAGGTTTGTAGCTCATCTTTCAGCTGTACATCAGATCCCTTCTTATGGTTAGTTCTGGTATAAATGACAAAAGGTTTGGGGTCTTTTAGGGATCTGTTTCAGCTGACTCTTCAATGAACACTGATTACAAGGACTATTTGGAATTACATGTAAACCCATCACCTTCTCTCAGTGACTTATAACTTGCTATTTCCTTATTTTAGTTGTTTTTATTATCTGTGCAAAGAGAATCATACAAATGATGAGTTCAGCTTTGATCCACATTTGCTATGGCATCACAATCTACTTCCCTCAAGCTACTGAAAATATGTTTATTCTTTAGCAGAGTCAAGAAACCAAAACACTGAATAACAGGCACAGTTTTCTTTCTACCTCTGCCCTGGGCTCAGATCTTTTGCACTGTTTTAATGTTTTATGGTGGTTTAATGTTTTATGGTGTTGAAACAATTTTTTTATCTGATGGGATTCCTGTAGGATATCCCGAAGGATAATAATTAGGCTGGATATTTCAATCCCAGTACTGGAAGGCTAGAGAAGAAGATAAAAGGATGCAATTACTGAGCAAGTGTGTACATTCTGGGCAAGGTTTCTTGATTATTCCAGTAGCATGGTAGGATTCAAGGGCTCATAGAGGAAAACCTGAAGCATGCCACTTAACCCTTATTCCAGGTTTCTGCAGGATCTTGGCACAGCTTTAATGTTTTTGTTGAACCAAGACCATAACTGTGACATAGGGAATTGCTGCTGCTGAATTGTCCTCTCAGCCAGAGGGTGTCAAAAAGGGACGTTGAAAAGGCACAATGTCCTTGGCGTACATGAGCCAAGATAGCACAAATTTATTAAAGGAAGGACCTATAATATTTTGTGTAACAAGCACAGTTTTGTGCAATTAGAATGTCCCAGCCTCTGTGTCCCCACTGCTAAGAGGCTAAGAAATCATTACAGCCGACCAAAAAATTCTCAACATGAGAGAAATTGTTGGGTTTGTATATTTGGGCCCTACTCCAGTGACCCCTCTTATCAGGTGTAAAAACAGTCATGCAATCAAATTTTTTAGTCCTGTCCTGTCCTCTTCTCTCCTCTGTCCTGTCTTCTCCTGTCCTTACTAGAGTCACTGTCACTTTAAACAATGCCTGTGTGGCTTTGATCCTAAGAATCATTCATGCCTGACAGCCAGAGAGGGAAGAGTTCAAGACTTGAATGAAGTCATGAGTAAACAACTGTGCAGGAGAACACTCTGTCATGATTTTAAAAGAAAACAGGATTGTTGGACATGAACTTTACAGAATGGACATAGAGGATCAGATTAAAGGGAAGTAATCTCCAGCTACAAAGGGCAGTGCAGCCCAAAGGGTGACCCCTGCCCATGGCTGAGGGAGGGGTCAGACAAGAGCTTGGTAGCAAGTGGGGAGAATGTGATGTCAGAAGATTAGAAAGGTCAAGATACAAAACTTCAATTCGTGGCTGTTTATGCTGAAAGTACCACGACCAGGGATATTCACGGTGTGGATCTGTGGGCAGCCCTTGGGAGAAATGGAGATTTACCAGGTTGCTCTGCCTCACCAGATGGTTGGTCCTCATTCAGCTTTCCAGGATGGCTCTATGCTCATGTCTAAGGGCTGGAATACTGTCCACTGCAATCTGATAGGAGAGGAATAGCCAAAAAATCATCCCTCTTACCTCCTTGTGGTCAGTATCCATTGATCCCCCTAACAAACAAGGCAGGGTAGGGCCTTATCCACACAAGCTCTACTGCCAACTCTGCCACTGGGAATTTTCCTGCAATATGTCATAGTTCTTCACTTCAAAGTAAACATAATGCAATGCATCTGCTGTGCTGCTCTGTAGTTTTGGCTTGCACCACGTATTTTTATATCCCATCCTACCATGGTAAAAAAGGTATGGATGTGCAAAGAAAACGACATATGCACTTTTAAATAGGAGTTGTTAAAATTAGAAACTATAAATAATCATAGTTGCTTCCACTTCACAGACATTTGTAACAACTATTTTCAGTGTGTTCCTTATTACATTTAGAAATTTTCTGGGTTTGTGTCTTTCTTTTTCCCCCTCCCTATTTTGTATGCCACAAAGCAACAAACACTCCCTCTCTCGCTTGCCATTTATCTTTTTCTTTTTCTTATGGAATAGAAGAGAAAATGGAGAAAAGAAATATGAAAAGCGTAACATCCTTTGAACATCATGCATTCCATTAAACCCACTAGAACAAAACCAGGGGGAAAATGTGAAAATTTGTCAGTTCTGAGCTATCAGTCTTCCTGTTCGAATTAAAAGACATACATAGACCTACTATCTCTTCTTTCAGCAAAGCTGAATCTTAACAGAATGTGTTTGGAACCATTAAGTTTCAGAGAAATCTACAGATTTCAAAGCCCTCATCTTTCAGGGTTTTGTGCCTGAACCCATTACACAGTTTGCTCTTATTTCTACAAGAGCACTACAGAAATTTTAAAATATAAGCTCAGTGATTTGGATCCTGATCTTTTTTATTCAAACAGCATCAATTGCTTCAAGTCTCTGAACCTGACAGAACAACGGAGTCATTTATTTCTAACCTTAGATAGGGAAGAGCTGTTTTTTAACATTTCTATTTTCTTGTCCACGAGGCATGTAAAATCAACACATCTGTAGGAATGCAAATAGCTTATATGTGAGGACAAGCTGAAATTTAGCTTTCTCAAGCAGATTATATTTATTCATCAGCATTCACACATTGTCTTATCAACACATGTAGGCACTTCTATTTTTGAAAAGCTTCATCATTTGTTCAGTGTTTGAGGCTGAACTGTTTCTTCTCAAAAAATTGTTTCTTAGATTGACAGATCCTTGTGATGACAAAAAAAAAATCAACAAAAACCCCTCACCCACCTTTCTGTGCCTGCTGTGCAAGGAGCCACCTGTCTGAAAACAGGCCTAGAACCAGCAGAGGGGTAGATTTCAAATATTCAGTAGTATATATGGGTCTTTAGATACTGAAGTTGCATATAGAGTATATTAGAAAGTAACACTGAAAGTTTTCTGTTTAGGAAAAATTATATAGTTATTCAACATATACGTTTGGTTCTGTGTTGGTTTTATAATTAGCTGGTTTGTTCCTGGGAATAATTCCCTCTCCTTTTTTTTCAGAAGTTCGTATATCTTCTTTAATCAGCCAAAGCACACATTTGTCTTACAGACAAATGCATTATATGCTACATATTTCATCACTGAGTGGCTGCCAGAAATGGATTTCCATATCTAGTATTCATGAATCAGCAGAACACCACTATAAATCTTCACTCCCTATAAAGCTGTTTTTAATAGAGGTGTATCCTCATTCTGATATTCTATAATCAGCTTTGTCAGAGACACTGTGGGCCCTTTTTCTTTAAAATATTAGCTTGCTAAAGATTTAAACCACTATTCATAAGCAAGAGAGAGAGAATTCACATATTCTATCTAAAATCATTAAAAGATTGATGAGCATTCATACCAGCAAAATTCTGGCAGAAGAATAATTTCTTTGCAGCAACCTGTGTAATTAAGGAGAGAGTGAATATTGGTAAAAACATTACTCCTTACCCTCCTTTTCCACTCACCAGAGATGGATCACATCTTAAAAAACTGTGTTTCCCTCTCCTGTAATGGCACAGACAGGTGGGTCAGTTGTAAGAAATCAGAAACCACAGGGTTCAAATAGTCAAACTGAGTACTTGGACACAGGATCCCTTTCTCACTATTCTCCAATCTGGATTAAATAATTTTATTCCTTTCAAGCATTCCTGGTAGCTCACCTTGTCTAGGCCTCTCTTTATCCTATGCCTCTCACCACCTCAGATTTAACACTGAAAAGTACTGAACGCTGGCCCTGTGGGTTTAATGTGTAGTAGACTGGAAAGGAGCTAAGAAAGCATCAAAATGTAGGACCTTGGAGAGTTGTAGTGAGATAACAAAGGCCTGTGCATGGTTAGATGGAGTAATCCCAGCCAGCCAAACACCTCTGAGGGGACAGCACTGGTCGTCTAGAGGGAGGTGGAGAGAACAAGAGAGGCATCACATAAACCAAGTCACAGCTCCTTGGTGGGAGGAACAACATGGATCTTTTTTGTCCCAGATCTTGTCACCACTCGTAGAGAGAAAAGGTGACAAACCCCTGTCAGACTGAGGAGGAATGTTCTACCTAAGCTCAGTTCTACCCATGAGGTGGGCATTATTCACAGCCAAATAAGAAAAGAGTACACTAGAAATCTGGCTAAGTTACTGTGACTGAAGAAGCACAAACTGACCTTAAAACTCTTAATATATGCTTTTTTTTATGCAAGAAAAGCTATTCTTGTAAGAGCACGATATAAACTACAGGCATAATGTTTCTGTAATTCATTTGTTGCACATACAAGCAATGGCCATTCCCTTCAGCCAAACAGCTAAACCAGGTTAAGTCGTTGTTAAAACAAGCCTTATTGTTGTTTTCAACAAGAGATTATGGTATCTGCACAAAAGTAGACATGCCTTTAGGTTTCTTCTTTAAGTACAGTTACTGGCATATGGAATAATAAAAGCAACATTCAATGGCTTAGGGCAAGACCAGCATCCAAAATAGACTTTAAATGACAAACAAATTGGAGCAGGCACTTATGTCCACATGAGCCAAATGGTACTTACCTTTGACAGTAAATGCACAAAATTACATCTGGCTGAGAAAATCCCTCTGGGCTGGAAGGAATTGGCAGGTGGAATAGTACTCACAGGAGTCTTACTTGTCCTATGACATCTGCTTGTGCCCACTGCAGGGGGGAATATTGGGATCTCTGATCAGGTGCTGGCAGTTGTGTATTTTTAGGTTATATCCAAGGAATTACAACACCTTCTGCCATTTTTCTCTTTGAGTCACTTCAGTGGCTATTCTGGAATAACTGTAATGACAATTCTGGGTTAAATCAAGTAGAAATGCTTTAAGTGTCTGCATTTGCCATGCTCGTTTTACCTCAGCATCCCCAACTTTCTATGGCTCTTTTCCAAGCATATCCCACACTTGCCTAGCTCTGTTTAGTCTGGGTAAGGTATAAGAAAAATAGCTGGAGGTCATATGGCTGTTATCCATGCATAACTAATCCTTTATCGGAACAGATGTGAGCTGCAAAGAAAGACAATGTCTGATTTTCCAAAAGGTTTGATGGAAATCTGTCTGGAAACTGCCAGAGCTGAGTGAAATATTTCCAGTGAACCTTTGCTTACTTCACTGAGAGCTGGTGAAAGCACCATGTGTATGTATAATATATATATATATTTCAGTGGCATATGTCTATTCAGTAATGAATTTGTTATATGCTGCAAAAAGAAGAACACTGATGGGAATCAAACCAATGGAGCCTTCCAGTCTTTCCAGCTACTAAGAAAAGGATAAACATGATTTTCATAGGTGGGATAGATAGTGATGGCACTTAATTTGCTGTAGTAAGCCTGAAGTGAAGTCTGAAGAGTTTAAACATTCTAACTAATACAAATTCTAGAATTTCTTTGGAGCTTCATTAAAGGCTTCCTCTAATTGTCGATGTTGGGTGTGGTGGTGACTAGATACTGTGGTGACAGGTTCTCCAGAAGTGCTGAGAGATAGATAAAGTTGGGATAAACTGATGTATTTCATATTAGGAGCAGCTGGATGAGCCCTGAACACCATACCCAAGTGATTAATTTCTGAATGGTGGTGAAAAGAGAGGGGGGTGCTCAAATAAATCAATGGTGATTTTAATAAACTGGGAGCTTCTAGGTACTAAATCTGTCTGCATCTGATCTGAATTGCAATTACCTGTCAAAAATTCATCCATCATTTGCAAGTTCCGGACAAACTTTCTGGCAGCAGATGTTTCAGGAAAGCTATTTCATGCAGGAAATATATTGTTGGGTGTACAGCATTCCCAAGAACAAAGAGCAAAGTAGAAAACATTTCACGAGTAACAGCAATAACTTCTCTGTCATACCTAAGCCTGGTTTATTGGGGAATATAATTTGTAAATGTGAATTTCCAGCATAAATCAGTCAATGAAATCCTACTCGTAATTCAGCCGATCTCCAACAGGTGTAGTAATTCAATATTTGTGTACTTGTGAAAGCAATGGTATTTCTAATAACTTTAAATTCAGCATTATTAAACCCCGTCTCTCAGACTAGAACACTGGTGACTGCTTTGCCAAAATAAATAAATGGTGTGCCTCCAGCAGCCAGGCTGTGGGAAGAGCAGCTCTCATGATGACTGAGATAATAAATATGAAATAATGAAAAAAGCCCACACCAAACAACCAAAAATCCAAAACTCAGAAGAAATTGGGGAGAAAAAAATATTTGCCTGCCACTTAATATGGGTTCATTGACTTCCTGCCATAAGAGAAAGGACTGTATGAAGGATTTAGATTCAGAATACCTAAACTCCAGTTTTTCCTTGACACCTGTTCCCCCGTTTGATACATGGCTGCTCCCTCCTGTGGCAAGGTGGCAACGTAATGAACATTTCTTTGCAGCCATCAGTGAAATTGTCATATAACACCTCTATTTCTCATCTGAACATGTGCCTGGAAAATGACCTCTGAAGACAGGCTGGACATATGATTAGAAGATTGCTATCCCAGCCAAATATGGCCCCAAAAGCTGTTCTACTGCCACCTCTATCAAAACCCTCCCTTCTGTTTGCCAATTATAATGGCAGAATCTATCACTCTTTTCAATTTTCACTGTATCAGGAATTTACTTTGCACATTTTCTTCCCCTCTGTAGTACTTTCAAATCACATTTCATTAAAAGCTGTTTCTGGCATAATTGGGAGCAATTCCCTCATAAAATGACTGCTGACAGATGGATCCATTTATACCTTATACATGATGTGCTGAGCTTCTTATCTTGTCACCTGTGCCTGGTGTTTGAGGATCCATCTTTTGTATTAGTGGCTTGGGAAGCCTTAGTTTGGTACACTGTACCAGGTGTGTTCATTTGAGCTCTGCTCTCACACCCCTGGAAAACTGAGGGAGAAAACATCTGGGTTTGTCTTTTACTTTTGCAATATGTCATTTTTCAGAACTTCCCAATGTGTGTGGCCTCGTGGCCCCTTTCAAACCACACTGAAAGTAGTACAAGGACTCCTGTTGGCCAACATGGGGTAACATTTTCTGTAGAAAGATGCAATTCAGAAAATATTTACATATTACATGTCCACTGTTTCCCTGTTATTTATTTCCTTCTATTATTTAGGTTGGAAGGGCTGTGGGTACTTTATGCAAATCACTTCTCAGGCCTGTGACAAGAGATTGTGTCCAATCCAAGGGGTTTTACTGCCTTAGCACTGGCTCCTGTGTCCGTTCCTGTGTTGCCATCTGTCCATTCCCCTGTGCCAAAGACACAGAGGAGAACCAAAGGACAGGGAATAAATGCTCTGCTGCATCTCACAGGTACTCCAGCAGTGCCTGAAACCAGCACTGTGCACTAACCGGAGAAGAAAGTCCATCTCTGGATGAGACGTAATAAGTAGGGAGTGAATTATAATGAATCTTGAGGATAAATAACTTTTATCTAACAGAGAGGAGAAGCTGGAGCTGGCAACGGGAAAAATAAAGAGGTGAATGGCATGGAAAATGATCCTGGCAGGAAGCTCCATAGTGAGCAGAGGGAAAGATCATTTATATCAAGGCCTGGGCACAGCAGGAATTGGAAGGGGAGGGTGTGAACCCAAACCAGATCCTCTCCTCTCTTTACGTTTGTGAAAGACTGCATTTTAGGAATATCAAAAGGAAAATTAACTTTCAGCCTTAGAAGTAGCTGGAGGAGCAAGTGCTTCAGGCTGGAGATGGTCGGGATGAACATAATCTTGTGCTAAGGGTAAGGGTGCAATCCTGTCCTATGTAGCTGTCAGCTGGACCAGTGTTTCTCCAGGATGTTTTATGAAGCCTCGGGAGACAACAGTGGATTCAGTACTTTGGAAATCGCTTACCCTGGAGAAGGAAAGGTGCCAGCACCAGTCAAACAATGTCCAGCTTCTTCATTAGAAGCAAATTGTTTGAAGCTGGAATCTTTCCTGACTAGTGTTTTTCCCTTAATTTTCCTGTGAAAAGATTATTGAAAAAGCTGTTCCAGGTACTGTGATCATGCATTCCTACAGCCTTGAGAATTAAACTTATTCCAAGTGCAGCCCCCATATGTTTGAGGCCTATATGCATAATGTATTTTAACATTGCTAAGGCATCTGTGACCTCAGCTCAGAAATACCATGAGGGGGAATGGCAGAAACCAGACAGATGAAGGACAGGGGGTGTAGAGCTTAAAACAGCCTCATTAAAATGTATTTTTCTAAGTCTGAAAAAATAATGAGAACCACCCCTTGATCCCTTTCCCTGAAAGCAGTGATCAGATGTTTGAGAGGCCAGTTTCATTCTTATTAATAATTTTTTATTAGGAAGGATGGAAAATATCTAATGTGATAACTACGAAGGTATGCGGGTCCTTTTTATTATGAACATTTATTTGTGGGATAAAATTACCCTCAGGCAGCAAAGTCCTCTACTATTGCACAAATACACCTGGTCCTTTTAGCTATTGCTTATCTCTTCTGTAATGAAATCCCTACTTCAGGTGCATCAAATAAACAAATCAGAAGAGCACAGACCCAACACTATGTGACCACATTTCTGTCATTCTTCAGTGTAAACTGGGAGCTTTCTTTCATTAAGGAGAATGAACGTGCTCCTTGAATCATTCCAGGGAATCACAGCCCTACCACCTTCTTAAACTATCTATTGATATCTACAGCACTTTAATCCATCTCTTCTTCCCACCCCACACAGTGAAAAGACAAAAGTCTCAGTTTTCATGATTTTAGCCTTCAAGTCTTCTTAAAGATAAATAATGTTCCCTGCAGGTTTACATTAGGGATTAAATATCTTGGTGCTGAATAACTCTGGAAATAAATCAAACGAAAGGGGGGGCACAGCCTTTAGCTCTGTTTCTGGGGCTTCTTTTCAGACTATGATTTTTATGTAGCACTTCTGTTTCATCTGTTTGAGGACAAAATGTAAAACGTTTTCAGAAAACATCTTCCCTTTCCTTTTTCTTAATATAGACAACTATTTTTTTTTTCAACTATCTCAGAGTTTTGAGGCTGACAGATGATGTTGCACATGAACTTGGCTGCTTTGTGGCACAACCTGGTTGCTATTAAGAAACTGTCTCTGATCTACAGCTTTTCAAATATTTCACTCCTGGTTGGTTTTGACATGTCTTTTTTTTTTTTTTTTTTTTCCCCGGCTCTCCTTGGGTTTAGATATTTTGTTGGAATTATCACTATTTTGCTTCACATTATGACTTAGTAGACTTTTAATCTTAACACCTGAGCACAAAAAATGAAAATTAAGAAACTGTTCCGCTAGACTTAAAGTATTATGGCTCTTGAAAGGGACACCTCAGCTGTAGAAATCAGATGCTGATAAGTATGAATCCTATAGAGATTTCAGAACTAATTGTGTTTCTTCAGAGTCAGGGTTGTGTAATGTTTGGCTGCCTGTTAGATTGATCTTAGGCTGCTTTTATGGCTATACAAAAAAGAGTACAGCAGCTAAAACAAAAGAGTAAAAAAGTAAAAGAAATAAGAAATACTTTGTGTGATTTAGCAGCCTACTTGGAAACAGAAAACAGAATACTGTTTAGTTTTATGGCAGAGGAAGAGAGTTGATTTCTTGGTCTTTGAAATTATATATAGCTCTGATTTAGTATTCAAGGGAATAACTAGCCCTGACTGTAGAAAAGAATATTTGTGTGATATCTTTTCCTGACTTTTTAAAATTGAAACCCAGTCGCTTCTACTGGAAGGTATTTCCTTATCTTGTCTGTAGCCCGACCTTTTTCTTTCACTATTTGAAGTCCACAGGCAAAACCCAGCAATGCTGGATCTGTCCCTGCTGGGAGGGACTGACACATGCAGAAAGGGAAAAGGCACCAGTCCCTGTTTGCAGCACTCAGGGCACATGTCTGAGGCTTGTTTGGCTGAGACATGAAGGCAAAGCTACAGCCATGGACTGTGGCCCAACACAGATTAAAGCAGGTTCAGCCACTCCTCCTCCAAACAAACCCTCCATCCTGAGGAACTGGGAGCAATGAGGAACAGCAGGGGCTGGCACAGCCCTCAGCAGACATTCCTGTTGGCACAAGGGGTGTCTGGGTACAGTTATAAATGCACTGCTGCCCAGCAGAGCATGGAAACAACCTGCTGCTGCTCCTCTTTGGTGTCACAGTGTTTTCCTGGGAGTGGCATGGTTTGGTTTCCCTGTCTGCACAGAAAAATGACTGTTCTGTAAGCTCAGAGTGAGATATTCCCTTCTCATACTTATCCCTTCAGATTTTACAATGACAGCATGCTAAGAGGGAACAGAAGGACTGAATAATGCAGAAAACAGTTTGGCACATCTGGAAAAAATGCCTCTGTGTTTCTTTCTGTAAATGTTGCGAACAGGTGGGAAGTGCAGCTGTCTGAAAAACTTCATCTTATTCCCAGGAAGAATTTTGATTATTTTTTTAATCATCCCCAAAAGTGAGATTCTTCAGTTTTGAGGTGATTCTCATTTGCAAAAAATGCTGTTTAAAAGACAGAGAGTGACAGACACTATGAAAAAAGAGTAAAAAGATCTGTGCAAACACAACTTTTTAAAAAAACGCAGAATTAAGATGGAAGAATCTTACCATACCCTGACAGAGAGAGCCTTCTAGCAATAATTTCCAAGATCTCCATAGGCTGATATGCCACAGGAACTAAAAGTCTTGACATCTAGTGAGACTTTCACCCTTTATTTCAAGGTCACAGTAACTTCAATGCACATGATTTTAATGGGATCAAGAGGGGACTGTCACCTGTCACCCCGTGGGTGGTGGCCTGTCTTGGGACTGGTGCTTCGTGAGGATCTCTATTCTGTTCTCTTAACCACAAACTGTGGATTAATATTGAAATAACCCTTAAAATTCCTACAGCATTGCACCCATGTGGAGATAGGTGACTTTAAATGCACCTTTAAGCAATTGTGGAAATTTCTATGCTAAGAAGTTATTCATACGAAATTGTTATTCATATGAAATTGTTATTCATATGGAATTGTGATAAAGCTCAGAACATGAACCAGAATTTGAAAACCGTGGCTTTTGGCTGCCTTTCAAAAAAGGTATTTTATTTTCACCCTGCATTTGGTAATCCAAAATGAAAATCTAAGTGAGATGGAAGGGTAACTACTATGTGCCATGTTGCATTGATTGTAGAAGTTGCTTTACATAGTTCTGGGAATGCACAAGTTGCCACAATCTTTTCGTGCTTTCATTTATAAAAATCTTGCACAATAAGGTGGCTGTGGGCAGATATTAATACTAATGCATGAGACAACTCCTTACCTTGTATGTGCAGGGCTGTTTTGTGTAGATGGTTTCTTCACGTGGGTTCATCACTTCTCCTCCAGTTCTGTCTTCATTCCCTCTCCTTTTACTACCTGACTTCATCAAGTCTTTACTTTTCTGCTTGTCCAAAAAGTACCCTGCAAACCTACAGGGATAAATAAATAGCATCAGTGATAAATGCTTAATCAGTTATCTTGTAGTTCTTGGCCTCAGCATTGGCTCTGTTGGCTTGTGCACAAACCAGCCCTGCAGGTGTGGTGAAGCCTCCAGTGTGGTGTCCCACAGGATGGGTGTAGAGCAGCAGCACATGGGGGTGTTTTTATTGAGCTACAGATGCATTTTTATACAAAAATGTGTAAAAAAACAAAGATTCCTTAGTAATCAGTTAAAGCAGTTGGCATTTTTCATGGATGTACAGAAAAGAAGTCTACTTATTTTAGAGTTCATTTAGTGAAGCTTATTGCCAATCTTATTCTTTTCATAATGAAGCCTTGCTGTAATCCCACCTCTGCTCTCCTAAATTCCTCAGTTCAAACGTGGAGATAGCAGTTAAAATTAAATGCTACCTTCATGGAAACCACCAGTTCTCTTATTCCTGTGAATTTTCATCCTTGAGCTTCTTGGGCTAATGATAAATAGCTGATTCCTTCCCTTCCTTGTGCTTTTTCTCCAAACAACAACAAAAAATTGCTCCGTTAAATTCCAGTTCAAATTAATGGAAGTCTGGGGGAGAAGGAACAGACAAACAAACAAGGAAGTGTTTTATATTTGGGTTTTTCGTTTCATCTCGTGGCAGATGGGTTTGGTGTTTTTTACAGCCACCTTTTGAAATCAGTATGTTATTTTGTCATTTCTTTGCAGGAGAGTAACAGCTCTGAATCTTTATCATATTGATCGTTTCACAGCCCTTCGTCTGGGGCCCAAGATAATACAGAGCATTGTTATTGCATTATTATTTTTCATTTGTATCCTATTGATTTGCTGCCAGTAACTTACAGGTCAATTTGCAAAAAGATGGGCTATGATTTATTTTTTTTCTGAAGGATTATGCCACAATGGGAATGCTTTTATAAGGCTGTCAGGTCTTTAGGTTTGTTTTTTCTTCTCTCGGGAGTGCAGCACATTTCTAGACTGGTGGCACGGTTCCACCTGGATTTACACCCAGAGTTTCCATGACTCTCACATAATTCATATGGATAAGTGGCTGTACACAAGCCTACCCTTAAATTGGAATTTTACTCCCGGGGAATGGTTCTTTTCTCACTTAGAAATAACGCACAAAGTCAATATAGTTACACTGATGTAAAAGAGAGGGGAGAGGAGACTTTATCAGTCTGAACACAACAAGCTCCCAAGGTTTAACACCCCCAAATGGCAGGTGCTAAAAACAGACACGAAAAATTATTTTTGGTACCATCTTTTTTGTTTGCCATAGTAACAACAGTTTACTACCAAGTAGTAGTAGTCCAGTTACTAACAACTTGGTACTTAGAAGGCCCACTCTTGAAACAAAATAAGGACTCTTAATCAAATGTTTTCCTTATTTATATTTGACTTACCATCGTTAGAATGTAGCTACTAGGAAAGCATGGATTATAACAGTATGCAAAATTGCACAAGTACTTTTAATTCCTTCTGTATAAAACTCCTGCTAAATAATGTACACAGGGTGAGTTTTTTAATTACTCAGTGCAAAATGTGTTAAATGCCGTAGCTGATGTATACATCCACCGTGATTTGTACTATTATTTTTCCCTGGAACCCATCCACGTAAATCAAACCCACAGTGAGGGACTTCCAGTTCATGTTCTGCTTACAGTGTATTGAATTTTCCTGGCATCCTTTCAGCAGGAGCAATTTGGCAAGAGAATTTTTTTTGGTAGCACTGAATACCTTTTTCTGCCAGTGAATATTTTCATGTTTGGAATTGGTGTGATGTTTTATACTGGATTGTGGTACAGAACTGGGTGCTGGTGCTAAACCATCCTCTTACCAGCACAGGTCACTGGAATAACCTTCTCAGTGTGGGAAATTTTATTCTAAATTGTAGATCATTGATGGAGCTCAAAGCAAGACACAGCCCAATTAAATTTCTCATTCATATCGTGTCCCATGACAAGAAAATTATCAAGTAGCTGAATTGATGCCCTTATGTTGTAGGAATATTTAAAAGAATGTTTTAATACGTTTTCTTCTCTTACTTGCCCAGGTTTTGCTTCACATTTTGACACCATTAGGGGTCTAATACAACTATACTAGACAGGAGTGAGGTCAAATGAGATTTCCTGCTTAAAATGGACATGTGAAGTCACAAAATGTGCTGGGAGTGACTGTTAAATGCAGCACAATGTTTCATATATATATATTCATATATATATATATGCATGTGCAGCTAAATATTTTAGTATGCATTTATATTAATATTTGAGAAACAAAAATGACCATGTTCCAAGACTGCTGGAAGTTTTCTTAAACACCATTGAATGCTATAGTGCTATTTATAGACAGAGGAAAAAAAGTAATTTTTTTTGTTGGTAATATTCATGAGTGTTTTAGTGAAGCTGAGATTTTTATTTTTTTTTTTAATTGAAAAGGAATTTCCTTAAAAAAGCCAAATCCTTTAATTTGTTACTAGGGAATCTCTAAGTTTTTTACACATTTTTATATGACAATGTTTCTGAATATTATATTCAGAACATCTAAGTTGTAGTTTCAAAGTTTTTCCTCCTTCACAAGAATGAAAGATGTTTCAAATTGGTCAAAATCTGTTTCAGTAGGTCTCTGTCAGTTCTGTTTCTGTTAACACAAGTCAGCTTCTGTTAACAAACACAAGGAGTTTAAAGTTAATGCTTTAAAGTTAAACATTGTTTTATAAATCAAAGCAACTGTTTTCCACCAAACCTGACTTCTGCTTTATTTCAGAGTCCTGCAAAAGTATCTGCCTTATATCTGCCAGTAAATTGTGAAAACAGTTTGTGCTTTCCTCAGTTCAGTTGTACTTCCCAAGAAAGGGAGATTTAGCAAGAGTTTTTAAGTTACCCAGGCACTTAGAAAAGACCCCAAGCACTTTTTACAATGATGAATGAGGATATTTATTCCTCAACTCAGATTTAGTGATTGACTCAGACATTCTGACTGCTACAATGACACTGAAGTTGGGATATTTGAAATGAATCAGTGAGCAGAACACTGAATTGAACTTATTGCTGATTTACTACCTGATATCTGCACAGAACCCAACATTTCTGATTTCCTCTTTTAAATCTGGCAGCTCAACCATATTTATAGTAAGCCTTGCTTCACTCTTTGATTGTGAACAAGTAAAAAAGCAATGAAATATTAGTTACACAAATGTCTATCTCTAAAAATTCTCCACGGGTGATAAATAATTAATCAGATTATTTACTTTTTTTTTTTCCAGCAATAATATACAGTGCCTGAGTTAAGAGGTGACTGCTACCATGGAAGTTCTCTATTTCCTGCACTGTTTCTGGTTTGGTGCAGCCCTGGACAATGTCAGGTGGGTCAGCTCCTGTCAGGGTAGGTGCATCCTCCCCCAGCCAGCAGGTCACTGAAGGGTTACTGATGCACCATCTGTTGACTTGGCTACTAGAATGGGAATAATTTGTGGCAGGATCCCAAATGATGAATTAACATTCAAATTTGTTTTGGGGATAAACATATTTATAAAGCTGCAATGCAATTACTTAATGCTATTACCAGATAATAAGGGAACTCTTCTGGAATTTTGTTGTCTGTAAAGATATCCTTACTCTTTGCTAACTTAGGAAAGTACATTACAGAGCTTTGGCAAAATCCCCACCTTTTATACAGTGCTATTCCAGAAGAACTTCCCAAGCAAATCAAGTAATGCCTCTGCACATCAGAGCCTTCATCATCTGAGTTTTGCCCTCACATGCAGAAGCAAAGACGACATTCATATTATAATAACCTCGAACCTAAGTTCAAGTGGTGTTGCAGAACTGGGGAAACATATACCCATAAACTGTTTTCCTGGCATAGAGAAGCCAAAATTTCATGCTAGATCAAATCATGTAGATTAAATGTCAACAGCCATAACCTTCAAGCAGGACTTGCAAACTCAGTCACTGGATTATGCTGGACCAGTCTAATTCTTCATAAATCTCTTCTATGTCTTTTGATATCATTAATGAATTTCTATGATAGTAAAATATATGAGATAATATAAACATTAAAAAGGGACAGCAAATTAATCTTTTTAATATAATCTCTCTTAGGAAGCAAGTGCTTCCTTAATATGAAAATTCATTGGCAGAACCTAGAAGTGAGTAATGGGTGCACTCCAGTGAAGAGGACATCTGACTGTGAACATCAAAGCAACTTGTGACTGTTGGGTTGTGTTTGTGTTCTCACAGAAAATCTGTCATTCAGCAGCATCGGGGCATTTGTAGCTTGGGCACCTCAGGCTATACAGTCTCACAGTGTAGCAGCCTGTCTGTACAAATAACTCTCTCCTGATATTTCAGGTTTCCAGATTTTTGTTCTTCCATGTTGATCTGGAATATGTTTACAAAATACACATGTATGTGCAGTTTATATTGCTAGGTATGGGGGTTTTTTTCCTCAGTAAAATATAAACTGTGGCACGAGGCTACTCAAAGGCATTTTTTCTGCTGAAGTTGCAGCTGAACTTAGTAGCCAAGTTTATTCTGTCCGTGTCTGGTCTGTAATTCATGAACCTCCCTTTTTTGTAGCCAGAAGGTTCCTTACTCTCTTTTTATTAGTCCTTTTGGGAATACATAATAATGATTTTCTTAAGATATTTGTATGACTTCCAGGACCTGTACCAAAAAATACTTTTTATTTTTTCTCTCCTCCCAGGGATGTGGTGTCACCACTGGAAGATCTCAGGAAGGACAATTCGATTTTGAAGTGAGTCCTGGTGCTTCTTTTTAACAATTAGTATTCCTGTTTCCTGTGGTTCCTCCTTTATAATGAGGTCTAAACATGTCAAGTCATTCTGGCATATTCCCCTGAAGTATTTTGCTCTCCAAAGACAGCCATGGGGATATTCAAACATTTCTGAGTTAGTTCAGGCTGAGGTAACAACACACGTTTTATCATGGAAGCAACACACCGAAGGAAGTGTCAGGGTTTCCACTTCTGAGGGATTCTAGGCCAGGCCTTGGTGCCTTTTTGCATCTTTCACCCGGGGTACCTGGATGGATTCCAGGGCCACACAGTGAGGTTATTTACCATGTGTTGTACAGGTGGTGAGTCTAAATGATCTAATGATCTTATGGCCAGAAAATTTCTCAATCTACATAATATTCTTGACCTTTTCCTCTGTCGCTCGTTTATCTGCACTTGGAGAAGGCTGGCACGTGGCTTCTTTTATTGATGGCTTGCTGCATGTCCTAGGATCACTGTTAATGTGCTGTAATCTTTATACAGCCATTAAAGCACTATTAGAGACCTCAGACTTGGACTTTATATGGTCGTTGGAAGAGTTTTATACAGGTTATTATCATGTTCCTCTGTCTGGAACTGTTCAGCAAACGCCAGGCAGCAATTACACAAAGGGTTACTTACCATCAAACCTGTACACAGGGAGTTGGTGAGATATATTTCAGAGGTATAATTCACCCATCCACCAGAGCACAATAAAACACCTTCTTTATTTCTGATTTTATTGGTTCTGTCTGCTCTCATCTGGTGCCTGAACATTTTATCTGTTCATGCCGCTGTTTTCTAATGCAATAAAAAGAGCAGACAGGATTTTGCCCTTTATTTAAAATGTTTTGCTGCATTTAGAGGTAAATAACAGCCACTTTTTGTGTTGTATATTTTGAGACTTCTCTGAGAAAGAATTGTTTTGATAGTAAGCAGGCTCTACAGGGTCCAACCATTGTTTAATATGAACAATCTCTTCCTAACATCTTATTTTTCCTTTGCTCTGATATGAACCTGTCCCTCTCCCCTTCCATCAGCTCATGCCGTATGTGGGTGGTTTCCAAAGTGTGGTAGTGCTCAAACACAGCTCTCACCCCACAAACCAAAATGAGAGCTGGGTACTTGCCCTCAGGCTTAGGAAGAGACATCTCTGGGAGTCAGGCACCTGAGTTCCTTCATTAATAATTAAAGCAAAAAAAGGAGAGGAAGGCTCTGGCTCCTAGTTCTTACATGAATGGAGTTTAAATCATTTACATGAGGAATTCAGCGAGCAGAGATCCTCACTTTCAAGCAGATATATCTTTTCAGGAACAAGCTGACACTGAGCACCAAAACAGATCACAGGAACTACAACAAAAAGCAGTGTTCTGCCAAAGCTAAAGGCTGAGGAGTCTGCCAGGGAGAATGATGGAGCAAAAGGGAGTGGTATTATAACAGGTAGAGGGGGGAAAAGAAGGAGTGGAAAGTGTAAGAAACTGGAAAAGACTTTAAGAGACATAATGCTGTTTAATGGGGCAGAAACTGAGAGACAAGTGAACTACAGTGCAGTGATCAGCATTTTGTCAAGACGATTTGTAAAAGGTGACAAGTTGTAGATTAAACGCTTCGATTCACCTTTATGTCACTCTGCCTGTGCACTTGTGTCGTTCTTTTAATGTAATAACCTCCACTAACACTCATAGGCTGCAGCATAATTTCGTTGACCTTAAATTAAGGAAAAAAGGATGTGATTCTGGAATTTGAAGCCTGCAGTACTTTACTGGCTAAAGGGTAAAATAAAGAAGTGTAGCTTAATGACGTTTTCATGTCACGTGATGAATCCAGGCTCATGCATCATAGGAAGTCCAAAACAACTTGGTTCGTATAATTTCAGCCTCTGTCTCAATCCTAAAATTGTGTTAAAATTAAAGCCTCAGTTTTTAGGTAATCTCATAATGATTTATGGGAATTGTTTTCTTTGCAACATAGAATATCATAGGATGAGAAACAGCAGTAGTTTGGGGGGATCTTTCTGCTTTCTTTCCTCTTCTTTTTGTTCCTTGCTATGCAACACTGCAGAAATGCAATCTAAGTGAATAGAAGAAAGGCAACTACATTAGGTTAACAAGTGAGGAAAAAAAGTCAATCTTTCAGGCTTTAGAGGAGCTGATAAAGGAAAAAAACCGTGCCTGCAGTAGAAAGCCAAAAGATACCAAACAGCCTGAGATGTGCTTTCACAAACCAACAAAGAACATAAACTAGGGAAAAAAAATGCATTCCTCTGGTCTGTGCCCCTAAGATGGGAAACCGAAAACCTGCGAGTATAAAGCAGGTGTGGGATGGTTGTCAGTGGAATGTCAGCTTCCAGCAGAACGGGAATAACTCAGAGGGCTCGGGATGAGTTCTCTGCTGCCTCACACATTGTACAGTCTTTTAATCAAACCCCAGAACAAATCGTTCCCAGCCACAAAACACACATCAGACCACGAGAAAGAAGATTACAGCACAAATGGTGCTTTACCAGGATTTAAGATCTAAAACTAGTACTAAACAGGGTTCAGCTTGAGTAATGATCTTAGTTCCTTCCTTTTCCCTTTCTCCTGAAATATATTTACCTTCATACATACGTATTGCTTCACAGGCTTCTAGAGATCCTCAGAGGATCCATCCTTGAAGCACTTCCATCCTGGAAGTGCTCTGACCTTTAGATATTGACAGAGGAGCTGTGTATTCTCATGTTCTATAGTATGTATTTACAATAATGGCAGTTTTTCCATTCCCTTTGTAAATAGTTTAATTTCTACATATTTCTATGACTTCAGGATATAGTTGTCCTTCCATAATATATAATATTTCTATCAATTCTTTTAATCTAGGAATGCCAATGCTGTCCCACATATTGATAAACACATTATACCATTTAAACCATGTCACTCATCCAAAAGGAAAAATGCCCAATAATCTGTAATATGAGGCTATTAATTTATCCACAGAGGCAATACTGCACGCACGGCTTGACTGATAAGCAGCTTCTGTCTCCTGTGGTCAGTGGTAATTCCTTTTCCATATCAGCCATGTGTTGGACCTTGGGTTTGCACATTTTGACACTGGTGCCATATTATAGGTAACAGCTTTGGAATGTGGACTATCCTCTAACGAGGATCACACACCACTACCAAAATAATTTCAGTTAGCGCTCCAATTAACTGTAGAACTGAACTCCAGGGGTAGTAACCAGTGTCTTATCAATTTCATTGTTTGGTGCCCATGGATTTTTTTTCTTTAGAATATTTTCAGGGAAGGATATGAGATACACCTTTTACCTCTCTGTTTTTGTCTCTTTCCATGGTATATCAATATATCACATCAATCCCTTCAACAGCTGAGAGGAATCCAACAGAAAAATCTTCAGTCTTCTGGGCCCCTAAAAGAAGCTTTTTACCTCAATGTCTGGAGCAATACTTCTGAAAATATTTCTGTAAAATTCTCCTTTTAATTCTTGATCATGCTCAGACACATTAGACTGATACAAAACCCCCTAACTAACTTCACCAGCCTCGGTGGAATAGCCAAAGTCTCTGCCAACTTTGCACTATCAAAGCATAATTATATTACAATTATAAATATAATTATCACAGGACATTGGCTTCACAACCTGAATCTTCATGCTGAGGGCAGATAATAGCATTTGTCTAATATTTTCTTGACACAGGGACTGATAACTCCAGGCTTCGTGACGGACCAAATCCTTGCTCTCCCCAGTTCCTTGGAGCTGAAGGTGCTCACCCACACTCAGAGTTTAGTAAGTGAGACTGGATTATGTTTCTACTAGCAGAGCTGCTGTTATGGAAATTCCTATTCCAATGCACTTCCGTAGAGAGAGAAATACAGACAAAAAAAAAAATCAAGTTAAAAACTAGAAAGCAGCATTTCTGTGCCAGTGTAGCAAGCAAAGAGGTGAGTGAGTGAAATACCAACAGAGAGGAGAGGAAGGTCACTGTCCCGAGGGAGAGCAATGCCAGATGGCCACAAGCACAAATTAAAAATTCTGCAGATATGAATTTTACTCTCACCCTTTGATTTTTTTAGCATAATTTGCACTGCAGTTTATTTTCATGGCCATTGGGGGGTTGGTAAAGGGCCAGATTGCTCTAAAGGGAAAATATTTTAATGTCTACATAGAGTGGGATATTCATATTGTCAGCATTAAACCTACTCAGATCAGCACTGTCTCCTGAGATGACAGTGGCAATAAAAGAGCCACCTGAGGGTCTCTTACAGCTGAGATGCAAATGCCCTCTCCCTTTTCTTGTAAAACAAAGCATGTGCACAGATCTCCTAGATGTGGTTGGGCACCACTGAAACTTTGATTTAACTGCATTTCTGTGCTGAATCAAAATTTTCAATGGCAAACTGAGAACATTTTGGCCCTGAATAAGAAGAGACATTTCTTAATAACTGCAACTAGCTGCTTCAGAATTAAAACAAATGTTGACTGCACATTCATCCTGGCAAAAATAGAAGAACTGACCTTAGTAATGATTAATGGGGAGTACACCCAGATGTACATTTGAAACATTTGCATTTCAAGCACCAGAGAATAGTTTTTCCTCCCTAATGTTGCATAAAGAATAGTCAGTAAACTGCCATTCCTGTTTAGGTTGGATCTATATAACTGAGCAACCAGCGTTTCAGATTTTATTTCACTTCACAATCTTCTGAGTTTTTCTTCTACCGTGTTGTTTTTATTTTCTGGACATATCCAATTTTGCTTTTACAGGAGATAAAAATAATAAAAGAAATCTTATGGTAGAATAGCGGGAAGCAAATGACATTCGTGCATTTTTCATTGATCCTTGAAAAATTAGATGAGCCTCAGACATACTTTTGGATTTATCTATGCTGTGTTAGGGTGCTCTCAAAGAACCTTAAGGAAACAAATTCTCTGTTTTGCCTGCTATTTGTGGTAGGGGCAAAGAAGAACAAAATGAAATATCAGACTCAATGGCCTAAAAACCTGATAAACCTGTAGGAGAAAGATGTTTTCTGCTGCATCATTTGTCATAAATGAAGTTATTAGGATTTAAAAAAAAAAACCCTCAACCCTCGCAGCCTTTGCCAGAAATGGGACAGACACAGTAATCTTGAAACAGTTATTCCTTCAGTCTTTCTAACCTCTGAAGACAACTAAATTAACACAGAAATTGGAGCTCTCACACACCCTACAGCCAACAGCTCCCAAAATTATGAAAACCTTTATTGATTCAATTTATTACAAATGCTGTCCTGAAGCAGCAAAGTGACTCTGCACTGATTTATTTAATCCTTTTACCTTTTGGCTGAGGGTATGCTTTGGCTTTGCATGGTCCCACTGAAGAGCAATGGAGAGCATAACAAGGATTACTTAGTCATGAAATCATCAAAGCATCTGCTAAGACTGTTAGGTTGGGTTTTTCTCTTCCTACCGTGTTGGTGGACAATATTCTCAGACTGTGTTCAGGCTGCCTGGTCTGTTTACCTGGTCATTTTTAATTCTGCACTGTCAATTATCACATTATTATTATTTGTCAGTTATCACTTCAAACACAAGTATCAATATTGGTACTTTCTGCATGTTTGGAGCCTTTTATGGATGTGGCTCCAGGGTTTTGTATTTACAAGCAAACCTCAATTCATATTTACACTGTTCATTTTGATCTGTGAAACAGAGGAAAAAATCACAGAATCACTAAGGTTGGAAAAGCTCTCTAAGACCATCAAATCCAACCATTCCCCCAGCACTGTCAAGGCCACCACTGAACCATCTCCCTGAGTGCCCCGTAAGTGTCCCCCAGGGTGGGACTGACTACATGTCCCAGGAGGGCCTGCAGATCCTAAACTGACATTTCTGGAATCAGGAATCTCCAAAGTCTTTCTAACAACATACTCCATCCGTTCTTGTCACTTTTTATTCAGTGCAGGTACGAAAATTTCTGAGATGGACATTGAAAAGCAATACATAAAAATCCAAGACAAATGATCATAAATGGCCCTGATGAGAAACCAGATCATATGTAATTTAATGGAGGTAGAAGGTCATTCTAGACACGGTAAATATAATAGCACAAAGCAAACAGGCAAAGCACATCCTTGTGTCATTGTGATATTGAGATTGAAAGATCACATGCTTAAAATAACTTAAAAGGAAAATAAAAAGCACTCAACAAGTGGAAAGCCAGATTTTTCTCTGCAAGTGCCATAGGTTTTGGGCACCCAGACCTGAAACATCAGTCATCCATCACCCTCAGGAGTCCTGCTTTCGTCCTGCTTTGGAGCATACACCAACAGTTCAGACTGAGATTAAGGGCAGCATTTGGAGGGGAAAAGGAGTGGCAGCTGTCCCCTCCAGTAAATAGTGGCACTTAACACCAGAGAGTGCTGGCTGTTCTATCTCCTTTAAGAGCTAAAGAGATACACATGCATGTTGTCAGGAGTTCACCCATAGAATACTCATGTACATTTTCAGCCACATAGGGATTGATAATGTTTCCTACAAACGAATTCAGGGTGCTTCTGTATGTTAGAGTATTAATGTTATTTTAATTATGAAGACAAATAAATGAGTCACTGACAGTGGTATTTAATGTGACAAGAGCACATGTAAGGGTGGCTCTGCAAGGGGCTGGTGACTACACTGACCCCCATAGCTCCACTGTCCCCTTTGCATGTGGGAAGGGTTATTTATACCTGCTTCCCCCACCATTCAATACATTCACTTGAAGATGGGCACAAAGGTATTAAAACAAAATTATCCCTGTGCAGAAAAGAAGCCAAGTTTCTCCTGGTGCTCTGGACAGTCCCTAAATGGAAGAGCTGTAGTTTTTCTCCATTGCTGGTAGCACAGCAAATCTCCTTACAGCAGCTAAAGAAATCCAGTAAGCCTTCCGTGTTTTCCTTAATGGTCTCTGATTTTCAAGAAGTCCCTTCTACTGTTATTCATTCCCTAAAAATGGGCAGCTGTGGCACTGTGAGAAATAGCAGCATATTCCTTGGAAAACAGCCAGGAAAGGACCGAAGTGGGTCCCAGGCTGGGGTTGCCCCTTCCAGGCTATTATGTGTCATTCTGTTAGAATTCCCAATTCTTTAGGCACCTAATTGGCTCCGAGGAGTTCAACCGTGTGCCTGGGGAGAGCTTTGATGAGTGGATCTGGAGGAATGGAAACCCATCCACAGCCCTGAGCCCCAGCTCCCAGATCTGCCCAGCTCCTTGTACGCTCCCCTGGAGACCAGATGTTCCCCTTTGGATCAGATCCCCTGGGGCGAAGGCAGAGGTGTTTTTAAGGCACTCTCTGCCATCCCATCACAGTCATGCTCTCCCAGTCACATCCATGCCCCCCGTGGAGGCAGCAGCCTATTTCCCAGACCCTGAACAGCAGCAATTGGGGCAACACCACAGCTGGGGCCACTCTGGCTGATGGGAAAGGACCCACCCCCTGGGCTGGGGGTGGAGAGGGAAGGGGCTGGGATAGAATGGTGGAACTGTTGGGCAGTTGTGGTGCAGGGAATGCCTTGGGTGCTGTTGAGCCTCCCTGGCCTTGCTCTGGGGCTGGATCTGTCTCCTGTGGCCCTGTGAGGAGCCTGGCTGTGGTGAGAAGCCCGGCCCAGGGCAGAGGGTTTGGGTCTGGCTTGGGGCTGTGTGTGTGTGCCCCGACAGCTCCGGGAGCATCTGATTTGTCCTCCAGGACCCCCTGGCATCGCGCCGAGGAGCTTGTGGAACCAGAATACACGTCGGGCCCATCTGGGTGGCCATCACTCGCCCTGCCAGGGTCCCCGCGGTGAAGGCTCTGTGAGGGCCGCGGCTGCGGGGGCCACACAGACGTCACCGCGGTTGGAATGGATCCATAGGGATGTGTGTCCCCTGTGACTGATGCCGGGGACATGACTGCTGTGTGAGATGTGCCTGTCTCTGGGTTTAGGGCTCGGGGCTCTCTGCGATCCCGCGGCTCTGCCGGGGCGAGGGGCGGGGCGGGGGCTCCGGAACGCGGGGTTGGGGCAGCGATCGGTGTCACTGTTACTGCCGTCGGTATCGTGTGTTGTCATTGATATTACACTGTCATATTTGTCTTGGTGTCCATTATTAAACTGTTCTGATCTCACCCCGCGGGCTGTGTTTTGTCTCCCATTCCTTTCCCCAACCCACTGCGTGGGCTGGGGATGAGCGAGCGGCTGCTGGTGCGGAGCTGCCGGCTGAGGTTCGACCACCACACCGGGTCATTTTGGGGGCTTACAGAGAGAGACCCAGCGCTGCGTTCGGGGGGCTTGTAACTCAGACAGAGTCCTGCGATTCTGGGCTCACAAGCAGAGACCCACTGCTATGTTTTGGGGGCTCAGAACCAGACTCGGTCAAAAGAGAGACCGAGTGCTGCGTTTTGGGTGCTCAAAATTCAGGCTCAGAGCTTAAAAGCAGACTAAATCCTGCATTTTGGACTCCTGAAACTAGACTCATATGGCCAATTCTGGAACTCAGAAACAGCGACTAAGACCTATGTTTTCAGGGCTTAAGGCAGAGACCAAGTGCTGCATTTTGGTGGTTTAAGGCAGAGACTGAGTCTTGTACAGCATGTGGGCTTTGAAACCAGGTTTATGTGACCGGCGTTAAAACTGAGAAATGGAGACTAAAAGTCCTCCTGGCCTTAGGTGGCCACATTTTGGGCTAAGAAGCAGTGATCGATTCCTGCATTTTTGGGGGCCTGAGGAGAGACCATGTCTTGTGTGTTTGGGCTCAGAAAGGAAGACCAAACGCTGAATTTGGATGCTCAAAACCAGGCTAATTTGCACAAGTATAAAAATGGTGATTAAGTGTCAGGTGTTTTGGGGGCTTGAAACCAGGGTCACTCAGACATTTGGACTCAAAATGAGAGAAAGTTCTGCGTCTGGGGGGGGGTTGAAGTAAAGCCCAAATCCCCTGTTTTGATGCTCAAATCAGGTTAATTTGGCCAGCGAATCTCTGTTTCTCAGCTCTAAGTCCTACATTTGGCACAGTCTGAACTCGGGCTCACCCGGCCCCATCGAGAGCTCAGAAACAGCACCTCAGTGCCGCGCTTGGGGCTCGAGGCACGGCCCCTGTCCCGTGTTTTGGGACTCAAACCGGGCTCCGGAGACGGTTGTAGGGTTGAGAGCAGAGCCCAAGTCCCGCGTCTGGGGGCACTGGCAGAGCTCTACGCATCGGGCTCAGCAGGTATCGTGGGGGCTGCCCCTGCACCGGCACAGCCCCGGGTCCCCGCGGCAGGAGCGGGACCCGTGCCCGAAGTCCCCAACCCCGCGCCGGCCGCAGTCTCAGTGGGAGCGGCAGCGCCGGATTCGGCCCCAGCGCCTGCCCCAGAACGGCTCCTCTCGCTCGCGGCGGTCCCAGTCCCGGTCCCAGCCCGGCCTCGGTGCTCTGACCCCGAGACCTCCACCCCGCTCGCTGGGGGAGACGCGGCACCCCGGCGGACACCAGCAGAACTCGGGCACGACCCCCCCTGCCCCAGCCCCGTCCCCGCCTCAGCCCGCGGGCTCCGCCCAGAGGCGGGAGCAGCCCCCGGGCCGGGCTCCGGCCCCCAGCGCAGGTCCCGCCCCTCAGGAGGAGCGGCCGCGGCACGGGGCGGGGCGGAGCCGGGGCGGGGGCACGGGGGGCGAGGCCGCACAGGTGAGCGGGGCGGGGCCGCTCAGGTGCGCGGGAACCCAGAGCGGCTGCGCAGGGCGGCACCGAGAGTATTTAAACGCCGGAAGTGGCCACGGCCGCCATTTGCTCGGTCAGTGCGCGGTCGGGGTGGTCCGTTCGGGCCGGGCTCCCCCGGGGGAGCCCAGGTGAGGCGCGGGGGCTTCAGCCTGCCGTGCTCTACCCCTCTTTCCTCCTCGCTCCTTCCCCCGCTACACGACCCAGCCTCCGTTCTATTCCCGTTCTACCTTTCCTTCCTCCACCTTGCCTGCTCCTCCTCACCCGGCTTCCCGCTACACACACCCAGGTCCCTTACGCACCCTCGACCCCCCCATACCTCTTCTGTTCCCCATGCCCTTTTTACCCCTATATCACTCTCTTCCCTCTACTCCCCTTCTCTCCTCCTCTTTCCCCTATACCCTCTGTCTT